>NW_020449675.1:728941-768239 GCF_003343035.1 Apteryx rowi | reverse complement strand
CCCCCCCCCCCCACCCACTGCAACGCTTTTCCCCCCAAATCGCAGGGAGGGGAAAGGCACCCCGGCTGCCCCTCCGTGGCCCCGGCCGGGGGCTGAGCACGCGCAGCGGGAAGCGGCGCAGAGGCGGTTGCACCGGTCGGGACGGGTCCTGCCCTCGCGCTGAGCAGAGCGCGGGAGCTGGGATCAGGGTGCTCCGCACCCCTCGAGCAAGCCCAAAGCAGCTCGCCAGCTTTTTGCGAGACCCAGAGCCGAACCCAATTTAAGCCCAGCCCAGCCCGGTGCCGCCCCCACGCCACGACCACCAGCTCAGCTGCACCCTGCTCCCGGCACCCGCCTGCACCCCTGGGGCAGGGGCGCCTGCTCCGGGCGGGAGGACCCCGCACGCACGCAAACTCCTTTTAGCATTAAACTGGGGGTGCAATTCAGAGCCCCTCAACTTCTTCCAAAAAGGAGGTTTTAGACGCCACCCGTGCACTGCTCAAAAGCAGACCCCGAGGAGGCTAACACCCCGCGGGACCCCCCGCATCGCCCCCGTCCCGACGCCACCCGCTCACGGCGCGGCGCCAGGCCCGGACGGGGGGAACGTGCCCGGATTAGGACTTGCATTGTACCTGGCTCTGGCTGGCTCCACGCACGGGGAGGGGGCCCCGGAGTAAATTCCTCTCTTTAGGCTTCTTGATGACATATCCTGGGGCAAGAGGCTCCTTCTCGGGCTCGGGACATTCCTGCCTGGCTCCCTGAGCTGACGCTAAGGCAAACAGGAGCTAGATGAAACCAGAGACTGGGGATTTCAAGGGCGAAAATATGCACTATTTATTCTTGTGCTAATGCAAGCGAGGAAGAGGACTTAGCGTTTTTAATCAGTTTTCTGACACGAGGCTTGTTTAGCCTCTGCTTCCCAGCTCTCGGAGCAGCTTCAAAGGTCAGCGGGGCCGGGGAGCTGGCGCTCCGGCACTGACCCAGTTTCCTGCGCCCGCGGGCAGCAGCCAGCTCAGAGGGCACTCGCCTCCCTCGCGCGCTGCGTCCCCCTGGCCCGAGCCAAGGACGCCGGGTCCGGCTGGGCAAGGCTGGCGCCTGCCCTGTGCAAAGCTGCGGGGACGGGGTGCATTGGGCGCCGTACGTCCTCCACTGCTTTCAGTAGCATCAAATACGAGCGGAGTTTCCCGCAACTCTCACGAGCCAGAAAGCCGTACAAAGAAAAAGGAAAAAAAGCCCCAAAACTGCAGCAGGGAGGCAAAACAGCTCAAGGAAAGACACGGAGGAGGAGGAAGGCAGAGCAGTGGCCTGGGGAGGATGCTGGGGAGGGCGGATAAGCATCGGTGGCGGATGAAAGGCGGCCACYGGTGCCGGGTCGCCTGCCAGCCGCTGGTGCGGGGCACCGTTAGCTGCTTTGCGAGGGGGCTCCTCCTCTCTCCGGAGCCGCTCCACAACGGATCACGAGCGGCTCTGAGCCCGGCTAACCCCCTCGCCCGGGCGCGTGGCCACAGAGCCGCCTCGCCTGCCTTGCTGCCAAACCACAGCAGCCTGGCGGGAGCAAACCGGGAGATCGGGACAGGAGACCTCGGCAAGGAGGACACGGGTACCCCCCGGGCTGATGGGCCGAATAAAGCTCCCTGTGCTTCCCGAGGCAGAGAAAGAGCTCGGATCCGGCTACGCGCAGTCCCGAAAGCCCAAAGGCTTTGCGAGGCGGCACCGGCCCCGAGCCCCAGCAAGYGGCTCGGCCTTGCAGCAGCCCTGCAAGCAGCCACTGTCCCGGCTGCTTCCCGCGCACTGCAGTCCTGCCCGGGGTACCGCTCTGCTTCCCGGCCTCCCAGGCAGCACAGGGGTTGCCRAAGCCGCCAGTGGGATGCGCAAAGGTGCTGAGGCAGCAGCATCCCCGCGCGGGCGCTTTGCTCATTCGAACAGCAGAGGTGAACCGAGGCAGGCGAAGGCCACAGAACTTAAAGGGAAATATTCATATTTGCTCCTCAGCAGCAACAAAAGCCTTGATCCGATTTAATCTTTGCTGTGCTTTGCCCTCCACGACGCGCCTCGGCAGCCCCGCAGGCAGGTGACCCAGCTGCACGAGCACGTGCATCATCCCGTGGCACAACGGTGCCTGCTGCAGCCACGAGCCGCAGTTTCCGTCCGCACGTGGGGCCATAGAGGACCAAACCCAGCCGGCCGGGAGCCGGGGCCGAGCTCCACTCACAGCTCCGGAGGGAGCACAACCCCAGGGCCTGGGGCTGATTTTTCCTTATTTTCCTCCGGCAGGATTTGCTCCTTGGCCGCATCAGTGTCATGAGGTGGCAGGGTCTCAGGGACCGCAGCACGGAGATGCACCCAAACGCCGTCCTCGCGAGCTCCCTGGCCCAGCAGTGAACAGCATCGTTCACCTGCGCTGGGGGAAGGGGGCCGTGATTTTTCCTCCCTGATGGCGACACCAGGACCGCAGCCCCGAGCGCAGGGATGGGAATCGCCCCAGGGCAGAGGACGCCTGGTCCTTCAGTCACCACCTGGTGCTGCAGGGAGCCGCAAACCTGATGGAGAAGGCTGAGGAGCCCTGCTGGACCCTGGTCTTCGCCAGGTCTTGGTCCCTCCCCGCGTCTGCAAGCATTGACCGCTGAGCATGCCTCCCCTTCGGGTTTAATTTTAACCCTCCCCGTGTGCCAGCAAATTATCTGAAAATGGGCATTTTGCAGTGCCCCCCCCCCCCCGGAGAGCCTCCCCACAGCCTGTCGGGCTCAGCCTTTATTCTGGGCATCGTTTAAGCCATAAAAATTACAGCCGAGTCCAATTCAGTACAGCCAGAGAGCACCTGACAAATTAAAAGGCAGCAAAGACACTCAAATTGCTGCTTTCGCACCGTTCCAGGGAACCAACCAATCTGCAGCGGATTAGGGGCTCCCTGCTCCGCCAGGCTTTCCAACTGCCTCCAAGCCAAGACGCGTTTTCCTTGTTGCCGCGCTTCCTCCGCTGGCAGGAGCCATTAACCAACCGTTCCGGCGCGGCAGCCCTCGAAGGCATGTGAGCCCCACGCATCGTCCCCCACGCAGCCCGGGGCCAACAAGAAATAAACGCGCGGGGTCTCGGGTGGACGCAGGGATGCCAACAGTGCGCGGGGAAGAGCCCCAGCTGCAAAGAGCCCGGGAGGGGGCACAACAGGGGGATGCAGCCTGGGGCTGCCAGGGAGCAGAGACGACTTCCAAACCCCAAGCCATTTACATCTTTTTTTTTCCCCCTCTAAATCTTGAAAAGGTCAAAGCCCTTTGCCGTTCCCCCTCCGGCGCCTGCTCTCTGCCAGCGACACTGCTGCCAGAGCCCCGGCGCGGGGCCGTCACGCTCATGCTGACGGCTGCAGCAGCGCGCAGCTCTCCGCTACGCCTGCCCTCAAGCTAGGCTGGTCATACTCAATGTTCGGAAGCAGACACACATCTGTCATTATTTTTTAGTTTTTTTATTTTCTACCGCTAGTATTTCATTGTAGTTTCCACCACTCCTACCCAGACCGTGCTAATGTAGTCACTCAGGGGACCAGCGAGAACAGCCAGCCTGCGTGTCCTGGCATCCCACTCGCTCAGACTAAGGAGAAAGCAGCAATCTGGTCCATACCCAGTCCCCTGTGGTGATCACAGGCTCAACAGTATCGGCGGGTGCTCGAATGGGCCACCAAGGAGCAGGTACCGGCCAAGCAGCTATCAGCAGGCTACTAGGAGCATCGCGTGTGCAGAAACTTCAAAAAAGTCCACATTGCTAACAAATATTTCAAGCAAATCTGTCACTCAAGTAAGGTGAGGGATAATCAAAAATGGTTTAAAAAAAACTGTTGGAAATTATATTCTTGGCTTGACGAAGGAAACAGTAAAACCGTCTAGCCCACGTCATGCTGGAGGTCAGGATTAGGTGGCTGCTTGGTCTAAAAATATCCAGGGGGGGAGGCTGTGGGAGGGATGCCAGCTCAACAGCTTCCCCAGGATGCTCTTGGTGGTTGAAATCAGTGAACAGATGTTTTCCCCAGGACATTTCTAAGAGTAAGCCCCCTTGGAATAAAAGCAACAGCTGCATTTACAGGAAAATTCACCCCGAACGACCTCAGAAATAGCCAAGTCCCACCATCCATCTGATGAAGAGGCCCCAAAGCCAAATCCAGCAGTTAGGACAGACAGGATGCACTGCTTGTGCCAGGAATACATCCAGCTTGACTCACTACCCCATTAGAGCCTGACAATGACAGCTGACCAACACGCCCAGGTTTTTAAGGCAGCTAATCGTCTGGAAATCCAAACCAAAGCCATGCAAGGCGAAAACAGAGGGAACGGCAGTTATTGTCTTTTTGTGACATCTAGAAGCACTTGAGAAACCATTGTGTCTGCAGGCCTTTTTGCAGATGGATAGGAGGACGATTTGTGTAACGAGGTGTCGCTCTTCCGGAGACAACAAGAAGCATCACCAAGTACCCGATTAACCACGATAACCCCAAAGCAGCGCCACGGCTCGAGCACGAGACCATCCCGCGACTTGCGGCCCGGAGGCGCAGGGGCTGCGCAGTGCCCTCGGCCCCTACCGCTTCGCAGCCCCAGAAGCGAAACCGCGAAGGTTTCCACCGGCAGCGGTCCCCAGCAAGCCCAAGCCCCGAGAAGATCGGGCAGGACAAATGCTCAGCAGCCGTCACTGCACCGCCGTTGTAAGTCAGTAAAACTGCAACGATTTGACAAGCGCTAACAAAGACAAGGAATACAAAATCCTTCTTTAAAACTCAACCAACCACTTGTGCACTGGGAGGGAATTTTGAGTTTTGTGTTTATAAATTCGGATGTTAGCAGTCACACTGGGCTAATCAGGACCGTTTGCATCCAGACYGATAACCGTATTAAGGACAGGTACTGTGGAGCTACAACATCTCATGAAAAYAGCATTTCTTTATTCTGAACATTTTGCAATTCAGGACATTGTAGTGTTTTCACTTTTTTTCCCTGAAGAGGTGTTTAAAACATAAAAGGAAAAAAAGACGACATTGTACACTTGCCAGAGAGCAACCAAAACACAGATACGCTTTGCAGTGGCAAACGTTCTCCTAAGCCCGGCGACAGTCCCAGGCTTTCCTCGGAGACTCGCGGCTCCCCAACGGGGTTGGCACCAAGAATGCCATTAAACTCCTCTGCATGCATGTAACACAGTATGCAACGGCAAGATTTCATTTTGAGAGATTATTGGGAAAGAATTTATTCTCATTGCTTCACCATTTGAGATGGAAGCCTGAAAACTTCCACAGAGGCAAAGGAGAAAGAAAAGAGACTGAGAAAGAGTAACGTAAAATAAAGTATTCTGCTATGACAATGGGTAGGGTTTGCATTTATATCTCTGTGCATACACATACACACACGGAAACGCATCTATTTATGTCTATGCTGCATTTTGAAGTTTAAAATTAAAGCTTTAGTGGCTTTACAACATTTCTTACATATTTGAAACCGCAAGGCTAAAAGCAAGCTTTGCTTTTTTTTTTTTTTTCAAGCCTGCTTTGCCTGACAAGTATTGTAGATAAATATCCCGAGTACGGTTACATGTTCCAGGAACAGAGGGAAAGACAGCTCACGGAGAAAAGATTATGTTTCAAACTATTAGAAAAATTAAAGCRGTATATGAAGGACAGCTGACAAGCAAGGCTGGAGTTAAGAAAATAAAAGCACCTCAAACAAACCTCGGCAGATGCCAGGTTAATAACAGCCGTGATTTCCCTGGACTCGCTGCTCTCGCAAAACCAGGCATTAGCAAGCAGACGCCTGCAATACGTTATAGCACGTAAACGTGTGCACATAGGCGTCTGTGAGCATATACATACTTGCACGTATGTATGTGTACGCGTGCATGCATGCGTGGAAACAGCAGCAGCCCCGTACGGCCATGCCCAGCGCTCATTGTTTGTTTGCCGGCATTAGGGAAAGGCACGGAAATCACATGAAAAGCTGTTCTCGAATGTCTCCTGCAAAGCTGTGCCATTCCTGTAACAGCGAGGGGGAAAGTTAACACTGATGATAATAAAAGCACCGAAATTACCAGCCCCAAATCTGTGCCCGAAACGGGTCTGAGAGCAAGCGTTACACTTCATTTGCTGCTGCAGCTCAACTCAATGAGCCTCAGACAGACGAGGAACAACAAAATCAACATCGACACGGAGCCCTGCAAGCTTTGCAACTGCGATTTCCTCAAAGGCGCTGCCTGCCGCCTCGCCTCTCCCCACCTAACCTCATTTCACATGAAAGGCATGAAGCGTTTACGTGGTGGGTGCAGCAGGCAAAACAGAGCCGGAGGAGGCACAGAAGTCAAAGCCGACCCCCAAACGAAAAGCAAGGACAAAATAAAGCCGTGTCAGCGTGCAACCTGTTTCTTCCTCTCTTTGCAGCCCTGGGAAAAATCAATAAGATGCAGTGAATCAAACTCAGCTTGAATCCCATAAGTAATTAGGATTAGAAGGCTGGGAGCCAGGAAACAGGCTGCGTGCGCGGTTGGGCAGGGGAGGGACTGTTTTGYGGGGATACGATTCAAAGCAAAAGAGCAGCTCTTTAAACGGGCTTTCCAGCAGGATGGAAATAGAAAAAGCAATAAGGATCTGCTTTGCTTGAAAAGACGAAAAACTAACGCTGGCAATTCAGCGTGGCAAGGCAGCGGTGGGGCAGGACGGGGTGCAGGGGAGACCCTACAGGTGCATCGACGTTTGTGTGCTGCTGCACGTTAGCAGCCAGCCATTCCCCAGCCCGGACTCCTTCAACACCGTGCCTTTCGCAGCTCTGTCCTGGCAGTAAATAACCCGCATCAATTCTTTCCCCACTATCGAGAGTCAAGTCTTTGGCCAAAATTGCAAAGCGGAGGAAGAGACCCCTCTCTCCATAGCCTTAGCAGAGCTGCCCACAAATTAAGAGGCAATCCGATTTTTTTTTTTTAAGAGCAACTTGCACCTTGATTTATTTCAAATTTCTCGGCTCGAGGAACTCCGCAAACGACCTTTGCAGCCGGCTGCTGACGCGGTTGCCCCCGGCCGCGTCCGCCGGCGCCCCGCCACCAGCCCTCGCCCCGCAGCGCCGGGAAAACCGGCCCCGCAAACGCCTTTCCTGCCGGCGGCTCCTTCGCACCCGCGAGCGGCCCCGGGAGCCCGAGCCGCCTTTCTCTTACCGAGGAGCATTTTGGACGCGGCCGCCTCGTCTCCGCGCCGCCGCTTCCCCCCGTCCGCGGGCGCCCGCTCCGGAGCCGGCGCAGCAGCCGCGGCCCCGCGCCGGGGCCGATGCACTTACACCTCGACTAAAAGCTCAGCGCTCGGCTGCTCCGCGCCCCGAGGCGGCGAGCGCCGCGCTCCCGCGCCGTGCGCGGCCCAATCAGCGGCGCGGGGGGGGGAAGCGCCAGCCGGAGCCTCCCCCGCCGCGGTCCCGCGGGCCGAGGCATTAGCATGGCAATGGGATGGGAGGGGGATCGCGGCCCCCTCTCCCCCCCCCTTCTTCCTCCTCCTTCTCCTCCTCCTCCCGGGAGCGACGCACCGGCGAGCGCGCTCCTTCCCGAGCCCGCCGCAAAGTAAACTCGGAGCTGCCAAGGCAAGGAAACTTTGAGCCGAGGGGAAGGAGCGCTCGCGCCCCCCCCCCCAAAATACCGCGCCCCCGCCCCGAAAGCGAGCGGCGCAGCGCGACTCATCCTTTTATCCATTACCCAGGGGAGACGGGGCCGAGCAGCGCGACCGGCACCCCGACCGCTCTGTGCGGGAACGGGCAGCACCGGGGGCTCTGCTGCCCCCAGGTTCCCCCCCGGAAAGACCCAGGGACGCGAGGAGACGAGCGAAGCGGCAGCACAGGCTGCAAACGTCGGCCCTCCCCGCGGGAAGCACCGCGGCCCCTTCCCCTGGGAATGAGGAACAGCCGGGAGAGCACCGAGCCCCCGGCTGCACCTGCCTGCAGAAAGCAGAGGCAGCCTGGGGGCAACCTGCCCCGGGCCGGGACCTTGCTGCAGTCCCCTGTAATTAGAGTTTTGCATAAGCCCTGAAGTGCAGGGTTTGCTTTCCTCCCCGTCATTTTAATCAGCAAAGACAGAGATAATTGAACATTCCTGAAAACATTAGCATGTTTCTGTGTCTAGTTTTTGGCCTCAGTAGCTTCCCGGGAAGGTGATGCCACCACTTGATTGCACAGGGTCTTTAAAAAGAGAAATGATTAAAAATCTGCTTGCAAAAGGAGGAAAGCAGTCTTGTCAAACCACCACATAGCCTACAGAGGAAAGGTAGGAAAGAACAGGCAGGAATTTAAATTGTTTCCCCAAGTCAGACAATTCAAAGAATCAGGTAGAAACCTGCCTCTTTCAGTTAAGAGCAAAACAAAAACAAAGATGCAGACACCAGAGTCGGGTTCCTTTCTGAGGGCCCCCGTTGGATACAGGGCTGCGTTCGGAGCAGGGCACTTGCAGCACAAATCCTAGAGTACCACTGTCGTGCAAAACGCCCAAGGTTACGAGAAACATGGTGCTGTGCCACCCAGCCRGGGCGGCTCCCGCTTCCTGGTGGCCCCCGGGGCACTCGGCCGATGCCTGGGCAACGTCGGCCCCTTTGTGCGGCAAATCCCCTCTCCGAGCCCCACACAAGCGTGTGGCAGCTACCTGCCGAGGAACCGATGCAATGGTGCACGGGCTCACGCCGACCGTGTTGGTTCGCCCCGCGCTCAGGCTTCCCCAGCCATTTCTGCCTCAAGCAAACGGGGTGCAGAGATGTTAAAAAGAGCGAAGGAGCCAGGGCTGCAGCAGCAGGAGCCCTGGCAGAGCACCGTACGGGGCTGCAGCCGCGTGCCAGCTCCCTCGCAGCAGTAAGTTTAGCCGGGACACTTGCTAATCTGGAATCGGCAGCTGGCCCCAGCCACCCATTAGCAGCCTCCCAGCAGGCTATTTAAACTTAGCATTAATTTGCTTAATGTCATCAGCTGTGTGGCATTGCTGCAAGCGGCAGAGGCGTAAAGGGCACGAAGCAGCAGGACAGCACCGAGGGCTGCCTGAAGCCCCAGCCCCTCGCTGCGGCGAGCGCCGAGACCTGCCCGTGGCCCCGTCTGGCCGGGACACAGCTCGCCCTCCCCGGCTGTGCCCCTTCGTCGTGGGCACGTGCCACTGCTTGCACCACGGAAACCCGGCTGGGGCGGTGGCGAGCCAGCGGGACGGGTGCGAGCCCCGGCCTGCCCCGGCCCCCCCTTCCCCGCAGGCTCCTCACTCACATTCCAGCGGAGGTGAACCCGCCATCCGCAGTTGCAAAAGGGGGGGGGGAACAACAAAAAGCGCCCTTGCACACCTATGAACCGCAGGAGCTGCTGGCTTGCTTCGGCAYGTCTGTTCAAGACGCAGCTCGAGCGGAGGCAAGCGACGGTTCAAAGAGAAAGGAGGGGAGGAGGAGGGGAGGCACGAGAAAACCACTTGGGAGTCCTGGCATTCCCAGGGGAAACACCACGCTGCCCCATCGCTCCGCTCCCCCGGGTGCCGCCGGCTCCGGGGAGATGCAGCCCAGGAGGCAGGACGTGGCTGCAAAACCCTGGCACTGAGCAAACGCACAGCGCCCAGCACGGCCGGCGGCCACGTGGCGCTTGCCAGCCCCAGCGCGCATCCCAGCTTCGCGCCCCGCTGCCGTTTCCTGGGCACCAGCAGCTCCAGCTATGGGCTCGTTGGGCCCCGTTCAGGCACTGGCTCTCCTTAAAGTCTGATTTTACTCAGGCACTTTGCAAAGACAGATGCCATGCAGTGGGAGCCTCTGTGGAGCGTTTACTCTGAAACCTACTGAAGATAGCACCAAGATTCCTGCTGGCTATGAGGCAACTGGGACGGGCTGCCCCAGCCTTGGCTTCCCAAAGGSGGACAGGCAGCAGCCCAGCAAACCCCAGCAGAATTTGGCAAAACCCACACAAATAAGGGAGGGGAGGGAGAGGAACAAAGGCAGGGCAGGAAGCTCCCCGTCCCCGGCTCAGCAAGGCTTGCCAGGCCCTTTCTGGCTGACTTTGTTCACGGAGGATTTAGGGTATAATTTGGGGGTGAAAGATGCCAGATAGGATCAGGACCGATACACCTGAGGGAGGTGTATCGTTTTTCTTTCTGCTCTGTAATTTGAGCCGCCGTCATAAGCGGAACGGCTCAGGCGTGCAACAAAACGCCAGTGTTTGATCCCCGGCAGGCCAGGAAGCCGGGCGCTGACCTTTCGTGCCCCCGAGTTTGCTCGGGATTAAGATAACATATTTTAAGGGCTGCATTTCCCCCCGGGGGGTTCCCACACAAAGACGGCGGCGTTTGCAGCGCGCRTCCCCCGGGCCCCAGCCAACGCCGCAGCCCTGCCCTGCCCCGAGACCTGCGGGGCGACGCCAGGCGASAACTGAGATTTCACAACGAAACTCCCAAAGGCAAAGAAATCCCCCGCCCCCGAGGTGCCGCTTTTACGGCTTCGCCACTGCGCGATTGCTGGTGCATCGCTGGTATGATTAAATATTGCATCAGAGCAAATACCAGTAAATACTGGCACCCCGAGCACCCCAGAAAGCAGTAATCCTCTAAACGCAGCGTCGGTGCCCCCGGCCCGGCCGGCTGCACTCAGGACAGTTATATCGGCCCTCCGTAATCCTCCTGGCAATCCCCGGGCAAACCGGGGCCCGAGCAGAAGGGCAGAGCTAAGGATGAAACTCATCCGCGAGGGGGGATCGCCTGCGTCAGCGCGATGCAGGAGTCACCTGGGGGGGAACCGCCCCGGGCAGAGCGGGCACCCAGGGAGCAGGGCTTTAACCTCGGTTTTCCCCATGAAGGAGAGGTCTGGCCTCATCTTGCTGGCTGTTATTTCGGTTCTTAGCAAACGCCTAAGTTTTTCCTTTTGTGAGCTACTTTAATCGCAGCTCTTTCGGGAGTGGGGGACAATATTGCCCTTTCACGAATGCTAATTCCCCCGAGAAGTCTCAGCTTTAAGCAGTGGCAGAAGCTTCTCAATTAAGGGCCTTTTCTGATGCAGGGTAAGGTGGGAAAACATCATTTTCCTCCTGTTTTACTAAAGATTTGCTTCCAAAAAGCAGTTTAAAGTTGCTCATATTTGTATTCTCAACATTCTCATCCTTCACCTTTATATACATGTTATATATATCCTGCTTGGCTCCGTCTTTCCCAGGGACCCTCCCACTGCCGGAGCCCGGGAAGCGCCTCCGACCGGCATTGGCACGCAGCCGGGACAGAGGCGAGCGCTCCAGGACCCCAGCTCGGAGTGCTGGAGAAGCGACACGCTGACAACAGGCAAAACTGCTGTTCGTAAATCTGTGGCTGTGGACAGCATCGGGGTGAACTGAAATTGCAGCGTGCGCAGGTTTTCGGAAAGCAGGGACAACCCGGGGACCAAAACAGGGAAGGAAACGCAACCAAAGGCGATAATGCAGCGACCGCAGTTAAGCAGCAGCGCTGCTTTCACGACCTGCCCTTGCCTCCAACGCCCGAAGGCGGAAAGCCAGTGCAGATGGGCGCCTCGGCACTCGCGTGCTTGACGGAGACGTGGGAGCAGAGCGGCCGTCGGCCCCCGCCAGAGCAGCGATCACCACCGAGGGTGGGCAGCTCCCAGCTCCCGCTTTCCCTGGGAGCGCCGGCGAACCCATCTCCGGCTGCGGGCCGGACGCAGCAGCGCCTGACTGCCCGGAGCATTGACCAGCGAAGCACAGCCGCAGCCGGGGGGTTTCACGGCAGTGGCCTCTTCCGAGCCCCCCCGGCCGGTGCTGCCCTCTGCGCTCCCCTCCGGAGATGGCAGAGGGAGAAGCACCGGGATCCGGCTCTCGCCCTCCGCATAAACATGCTGCGACAGCATCGTGCTATAAAAAAGAGAGATCGCCCTGAGAAAAGTGACATAAAGCCTGGCTGGGGAAGATCATCTCTTCATAGAAAATTTTATATTGCTTACGACTGACTGTCTGGGAACATAAAACAGTTTAACCAGCCGACCCTAAATCGCAGTGACAGCCCCGCGCTACCCACAAACCTCCACTCGCACTCCTTCGGCTCGGTCCTACCTCTCTCCCCCCTCCCCACCTTATTTTTAAACCCTTGTTTCCCCCTTTGCTGCTGGAGACACGCGGGCATGTGCACACGCGTGTAAAGGAGCGGGTGAGGCAGCGGGAGCAGAGGGCATGGAGAGGAGCCCGTGGGAAGAGCTGCTGCTCCGCAGGGCTCGGCACAGGGACGGGCGGCCTCTGCCCCGAGCCCGGGACCTGCCCCTGCTGCCCGGGGCCGCGTTCGGCAGGTTGCTAACGAGCCAAAGCACATTCCCTGCTACCTGCAGCCGTTCCCGTTTTTTCCACTTAAACCCCGGGCTTTCCTCTTCCAAGTCTGCTGAGCCGATGCTACACGAGAAGCTGAAATGCTCCCCGACCGCCGGTCCCCCACTGCTCTTAATCCACTGCTAATTAAGGTCACATGTGATGTATCTCCAAGCTAAGTGGCCATAAAACGCTGTTGTTGCAACTCGGCAGCAAACGGAATGGAAGAAAATTACAGCAAAATCCAAGATTAAGGACAAGCGGCTCACCAGATATGGTGCTTATAAATAACACAAAGCATTTTCTACCAGGTTTTTGTAAAAAAAAAAAAAGAAAAAAAAAATCACTGCTGTATACCACATCCTGTTTATAAAGCGTGGGGAGACCTCTGCTTCTCTGCCTGCCTCGGCTCTTGCCAATACATCTCCACGGGCCTCGTGCAAACAGCTGCACTGGACTCCGCTCCCGCTTTCCGTATTGCTCATGCTGCCGAAGACCTGGCGAGACGGAGCAGAGTCCTCTGGGAGGCTCCAGCCGCGAGCCGGGTCCCCGGGTGCCTCCCAAGCTCGGTCCTGGGGCTCATTGCAGCTCTTCCGCACCACGTCGTTAGTTCTTCCCGCACAGCGACCACCCGCCTCGACCTTCACGCGCTTTCCCATCGCCTCCCGCCACGGCGCCACTCCTACCTCAAGACACAAGTGCGGTTCCCAAAAGCCCTGTTTTCCCTCGGAGGACCTGGTTACGCGTTCGGAAATCGCGGCTCGCTCTGCTGTTCTCCCAGGGTTATCCAGCCCCATCGCACGGAGCTACTAGGTGAGTCCCAGGCCGGCCACGCCGCGCTGCCCCACGCTCCCAGACCGGCCTTCCCGCAAAGCGCTTCTCCAAATACTTAAGTCAAGTAGAAGTTTAAACCATGAGTCATGGAGAAAGGCTTGGAAAAAGGAAAAAATATATTTACCCTACTTAAGATATCTTATCTCACTTTGTTATCTTCTGATTCCTAACTCATCCTCAAGTCACACATCTGAGCGGTTCAGCATCTTTTCAAGGTGAAACCCTCCCCAGCCGGGAGCTGCCCGCTGCAAGGGGTCTCCCCACGGGCAGCTGCCCTTAGCGCCCGGGGGATGCGGAGCGACCTGCCGCCGCCTTGCCCGGCTGCGCTGGCACATGCAAAAGCTTCTCTGCGTTGCTTTTTGGACAACAGTGAGTTTTAAGGATGTTTCTAAAAATGAACGTGTAATTAAAAAAAATCCCCCAAATCCCTGATCTGAAAGCAACGTGCAGCGTGCAAGAGGCAACGCTCCGCGAGGAAGCGCCGCGCAGAGAAAATCCTTCCAGCAAAAGTTAATAGCTGATCGATTTATTTTTTATTTGAAGTTACTGACTCAATAAAATCAGAGATTAATTACATTGCAGTTATTAATCCACAATGAGCTGAATAGCACGGCTTTTGTGAAGGGGTGAAAGTTAGTGGGGGATTTCCAGGGGATTTGTAAAGGGAACAGTTTGCTCCAGATTAACGGACTAGCACCAGGCCAACAGTGCTAGAAGGAGGGCCGGGATTTGCACGGCTTTTGGCAGCCACCCTGCGCACTCTTCCCGGGAGAGAGGAGCGTCTTGGAGCTGGGAAGCTGCCGGCTCTCCTGCCCTGGCCGGAGCAGAGCTGCTCTCCATCCGCACCTCCCCGCGGGGGCACGGAGCTGCTCCGAGCGTCCCCCCCCCCCCCAAAAAGGGCAATGCATTTTTTTGTTATAGCAAGGTTATTTAGTGGGATGCAGCCTTTCCTTCAGATTCTCCATGATGGGGGTAAATCCCTTCTCTCGCCCTTTTCAGGGGAAGGGCTGCCGCTCGTCGGGACCCTCTAGGGACCGTCCTGATGCTGACCAGAGGGGAAGGATGAGGCCCCAAAATAACCAGGAGAACAGAAAAAGGTATAATTTCACAGCTGCGCTTCTTCAAATGACATCCGAGTGCCTGGCAGCGCTGAAGACCCGCTAAGGCGCTCGGAGCCACCGCTGGGACATTTTGGAGCCCGGCACCTGGCCCCAAAGCCGCCGGGAATTGCGGTGCCGGTGGGAACGGCTCCAGCACCCAGCACTCGACCGGATAGAGGGGAGGAAGAAAACAAAGCAAAACAAGAAAAACCCCAGGAAAACCGGAGCACAGCCCGTCCCACCACCGTGCAAAGCCCAGGCAGTGCAACAAAGCCGCAAGGTCTCTGCGACCTCCGAACGAGGAGCGTCCCGGGCGGACGGGGCAGCGAGCAAGAGGACGGAGACGAGGGCAAGCACGCCGCCTCCTCCTGCGAGACCCGCTTTTGCCCTTCCCCATTCATCCGCTGCTCCTTCGCGTTCCCAACTGTTCTTTTTTCCGTGATATCTATAACTAATCCCGTCAGCCCTCGTTAGGCTCAGTGGCCCGCTCAGGCGTGCCGGGCAAGCGAGCGCTGCGAGTGCATCTCACAGGCCAGCTGCACCCTTCGGTTTCCCTGCCAAATTTCTCAGAAAAGTCCCCAAAGCAGGAAGGCACCAAATTCCTGCAGGAATTAGAGGGAGCTAGCAAGGCTGGTCCCCCCCCACAGCACCCCGGGATGCCCATGTGCATTCGTCATCGCTCGGCCACGCCGGGGCTGCCGGCATGGGGAAAGGAGGCAGCTCCGGGCTGGGGCTCCGGGTTTCCGCCTCCTCCCCATGCAGGAGCCGAGACATTTTGGTCTGCACCAGTTTGCACCCGACCTCCAAAAGCTCCCGACCAGCGCTGCAGAGCCGTGCCCGCGCAGGTAAGCGCGCACTGGGACGCGGCGCGCTCGTCTCCTCCAGCTCGGCAGTTAAGGTTGCTCAGCTTGTATTACAGCTGCTGAGAACATGGTTTGAGCAGCAAATGAAGCAAATCTTCAAGGCTTCAATTTGCCAGTTAGGCTATAATCCTGCATCTTTGCATGTTGTTTAAATCAATGCATTGGATTTTATTGCAGACGAAGCGCCACGGAGCATCGCCCTGTTTATTAAGGGCAATTGAATGATTCCATGCATAAAACAAAATTAAGAAAAATTAAATTGGCACCCCTTTTCTTAGTAATCAACAGCTAAAGAGATCCGATAGCAAGGAGAAGGCAGCGAGGAAGCGCTCCCGGCAGCCGACCTTTAGGATTTTGGGTGCAGGAGACACGTGAGAACGGGATCACATACGGCAATAAGGCGCCAGGCCCAAGCGCTCAAGGTCGGAGCCCGCAAACCTCCCCTCCTCCGAGCTGCTCTCCAAGCCAGGCGACTGCTTTCCCAGATGGAGCTCAGGATGGTTTTCAGGACTTGTCTAGTGGCAGGGTTAGACCAGCCCAGGCAAAAGCACCACTACAAACCAGCGCTATTAAACCAGCGCGAGAGGCTGCAGGGAGGTTTCGCCGGCCGGCTGCAGGCTGGCAAAACCCCAGGAGCTGCGCAGAGGAGCCGCACGGCGTCCGAAGGCCGGGCACGGCCGTTCCCTTCTACAGCTTTTAATACCCGTACACCCCCCTGTTTAATACCCCCCCTGCAAGACAGGGCAATTCCCGCTGGAAACGAGAGCGTTTTCCCCGCCGCAGCCCAGGGAGATGGGAGCTGACTGGCTCCGGGTGCCTCCACCAGCAGCGCTGGAGCCCGAGCTGCTCTTCGCAGCCGCGGCTTTTTTGGGACACTAGCAGGGACTGGGCTCAGGGGCAGTGAACAGCAAGAGCAAATCCCAGGTCTGCCAGGGGTCTGCAGCGGGATCCAGCTCCTGCCCGGGCGGCGCAAACCGCTCCAAACTGAGCTAACGGCACCAATAACTCAGCCACCCTTGAAAAATCACAGGCAGTAATTAAATCACTCTTGACCCAGTTGGATGTGAACTGGCATCTGCAACACGAAAACATCTTTCATCTGTGGACGTCCAACGTGTAATTGCCGCCTGCGCTGCAATTCAGCATTAGACAACAGAAATCTATGATTTGCCTCGCAAGAAAATGCCTAATGAACAATAATTTGTTTTTTAGTCGGGGCTCTTTCTGGCATAGAGTTAATAAATTGTAATGACACTGATTATTGCATCTGTTTGCCAGCTAAGCCCCTCCATAGCTTTGCTCCGCGCAACGCGAGCGATTACGGCGTTTGCAGAAATAACTGATCACAGGAGCCAGAGGGAAAACAGACACTGCTAGATCTCCTGCGAGAGCCGGCTTTGATGTCGCTGTAGGTGTCAGCGGGAGAGGGAAGATCCCAGTTCAGAGGAACACACCATCTCCACCTAGCTCGAGTCCGTTTAATCAGCTGTTTTAAGAAAACAAACAAAATCGCCCCTTCTCCCCCCAAAGCCGCAGTCCCGATGCTTTAGGAAGGACGTGCATTAGCCCGCCCAGCCGCTGGGGCCGTCAGCGAGGCCGGACGAGGCGCCGAGGGGAGCTGCCCGAGGAGGGACCAACAGCTCCCACGACCACAAGCGGACTCCGCCGGGGCCGACAGACAGACGCGCGCTCAGGGATTCCTCGGCTCGCGCGGAAGCGCCTCCATGGGCAGCCTCCCGCGGAGCCGCCCGGCCCCAGGGGGAGAAGCTGGAAGCTGCAGGCTGGAATTTATGAGCCCGGTTCCCATTAAAATAGCGGGAGATGTTTCCATCTGTCAGCACCCGATGACGAACAGAGCAGCTCCATCGCGTATCCCAGGCCTCGCTCCAACAAAGCCCCGCCGGGAGCGCGGGACGCGGCAGGCAGGTGACAGCTGCCGCGCCGCGGATTTACGGCTCTGGCCTGCAGGTCTCCCGTGGGTATTTGCACCGCGCTGGCCCCGGGATCCGCCCCAAGGAGGACACGTTCCTTCGGCTTGCCATTTAACACATGCACCCTCACGCCCGAGAGGCTCAGGCRAAGGCGCCCCGTTGGTACTGCAGGTAGCGCTTGTGGGCACCTTTCGCCGCTTTTTACCTAGGGAAGCCTGCAGTGATTAAATGCACGGAGATCGGCTCAGGAAAACGCCAGCAGACGGCACGGAGGGCAAGGCGTCCTCGGCCCCGCACGAGCTGCCGGCCGGCGCCAAGCCCGGGGCGCAGCAGCAGCGTTCCCGCGCGGCAGCGGCCAGGCTCTTTGCCTGCTCAGAGATTTGCCCTTGAGACATAAGAGGTGCTTGGAGGCCACTGCCATTACGGCATTTTGGAAAAACAAGCAGGAAATCAGAAGCATCATTAGTCGGGTTCAGCATTAGAGATCAGCATTATTTTTTAGCAGAGGCTTTCGTCCAGCACCAGAAAGCCTCTTCCCTTCCTCATCTCGCAGACGGACAGCAAGTTAACACGCAGCTCTTGGGGCTCTAACACCACGGAGCGGGTGTCGAGCCCGCCCGGAGGGAGGACGCCGGGCTGCCTCTTGCCAGCCACAACCACCGAGGTGCTTTATAACAATCGGGTGATGAACAGGAGCTGCTCCGCCATCCAAAGAGATCCGCTCTCCCCAACTCACGAGAGCCGGGAAGCTCCGCGTTGCAGCACTCTGCTCCCCCGAGCGGTGCCGCTGGGGACGCCGGGCACCGCCGGAGCCCAAACCAAGATGAGCTCAACACAGCACAAGTCAAGTAAAACCCAGGCAACTCTAAGCGCATCATATCCCCAGGGTTTTAGATAAAGCTGCATGGGGGCATCCTATAGAAGACACCTTTGCATCCCAGTACTGCAATGCTCTGGGTGTGCGGCGCAGCGGATTGACCTGGTGGCTGGCGCACAGCCCCTCCGCAGAAAAACTGCGGTGACTTTTTCAGAGGACACCAGCCTTTGAGACAAGTTCTTACAGATACAAACCATCTTTGAAAACAGCACATCAGAACTTTTAAAAAAAAGTCCGCCCTTAATCCTCAGCATCACAATTTAAGCAGCATTTTGAGTCAATGGCACAAAACCGCTTGAGGACTGGCAGCGAGCAGGGGGTCGCAGCCCCTGCGCTTTGGCCGCACCCGCAAATTGCGGGCACAACGGATGCAACAGAGCATCCCCGAAAACCCGCCAAATCCCACGTACCAAGCCCAACGGAGCAGCCGTCCCGGAGACCACCGCCAAGCAGGGCGGCCCCTCGGCAGCCTCACCTGGCGCACGCGCGGCCCGCGAGTTCTTACCTTGGGCCGCCGGCACCTTGCCCTTGTTGAGCTGCTTGAGGCGCTTCTGGTGCGACTTGCCGTTGTAGTGGATCTGCGCCTGGGCAGCCGAGTTGAGCTGGATGTTGCAGACCTCGCAGAGCGTGAACGACTGGTGCTTCCTCTCCCGCTTGGAGCGCTGCTCCGGCGGGCAGCTGGCCAGCTCGGCTAGCCGGGGCCCAGGCTCAGGGCTGCGCGCAGGGCTCAGCGGCCGCTTCATGCCTGCGGGGGGAAGGACAGACTCGCCATGAGGCTTCGGGGAGCGGTGGACAAGGGCCGCGGCGGCGGGAACCTAAGCAGCAGCACGGCACCTGCATCCCTATGAGCGACTGCACGGGGCAAGGTGACATGGGAAGCGGCATTCCCGGGGGCTGTGCTGCTGGAGCAGGCAGGTACGGCACTCCTTCCAGGCTCTGGCACTAGCAGAAACTTCGCATGTCCCTTAAAGCCTTTCCTAGTTGCTGCCGGACAGTGCCCAGCTTGGTCCGAGGCAGCGCTGCAACAAGCTCCACGCAGGCGAGGAGGACGCAGTGAGCCACGCGCTGCCCCGGCAGTCCAGCCCGGCTCCTCCGAGGCACAACAGGCACCGGCAGAGGCACTGGCGCCTCCAGCCACGAGCTCTCCCTCTCCCCCAAACGCGTGCTCCTGCAGGACCGCTTTGCATCTGCGGCTCACGCGCCCCAGACTTGCGTGGGGACACACAGGGAAGAGGGATGGGATTTGGGGACGCTGGGAGCTGCCCCCCTGCAGAGCCGCTGCCCCCAGCTCCTCTTGGAGCCAGACCAGGAGCTGGTGGGACACTCAAAAATCGAGGCTTGGAGAGGCGCAAAGGACACCCGAGCCCTGCGATCAGGTTACCCCTTGGAGAAGGGGCCGGGGAGCCGGCAGCTGGCGATTGCAAAAGCGCCCAAGCACGCTGCCCGCAGCGCCTGGGGCACCGCGAGCAGGGCCAGGGCACCTCGGGGCACGAGGTGCGCCCAAAGCCGCACCGCACCCACATGTGCCGGGAGCCTCGCAAAGCCTAATGGGCCCCTGCACCRCAGCTGCTCATCCACGCCGGCTCGGGCATCAGAGCTGAGAACTAGAGGCTTCAGTTCATGCAACGAGTAGCCTGAAACGCCACCGCCGCCGTCCTGCCCGACCTGGTGCAGCACTGCGCTGCAAAGCCTCATCCAGCTGTGCTGGCACCGGGGCCACAGACAACTCCAGTAGCTTCTTCCCAAGGAAAACTCGCTGTGATTCACTGCTCCAAGGAGCCCCCTCCCTAAATCCCAAGCAGCCTCCCGGCACCAAGTGGAGAACCCAGGCAGCTGGGAAGGGCCTGGAGCTGGAGCATGCTGTACTGGCACAGGAGCCCAGCGTGGCTGCTGGGTCTCCCGCAGCCCCAGGATGCCAGCCCGGAGCTGCTGCCGCAGAAGCTCTCCCCAGAGCTGCAGGCATGAGAAAATACACGGGGGGGGGGGGGGAAAAAAATAATGGTTCCCCCCCCACTCCCCCCCATTTTATTGCAGCCGGGAGGATTGGCGTCCCCTTGAACAGAAACAAATCTCTCTGTCGGGGGGGGGGGGGAATAAAATAAAATAAATCAAGTAACCAAACCCTGACGCGGGGTAAAACGCACTGAGGGGGACGTACCCAGCGCTCCGGCTGGGCCGGGCGATGCAGCTCCCGCCAGCAGCCCCACGATGGCGCAGGCACTCTGCCTTTTTTTCCTCCGATACGGTAAAAAGATAAAAACGAGCAAGTGGAGCGAGGCCGGCGGGAGCGTGCACGCAGGAGGAGCCGCTCCAGGCGACGGCAGCCGCAACTCCTAGCACTGGACTCCCCCCAAAATTCGGCCCTGGCCCCTGCTGCTGGAGGGAGGAGGGTCTCCAGGAGATGCGGGAGCAGCGGGCTCACGGCGTTCCTCCCGCGCGGTGTTCGGGTCCGCTCCCCGTCCTTGCACGCCTTCTGCCAGCCCCAAGGAGGGGACCGAGTCGCACGGCGCTGTCGCGAGCGCTCTGCCTCGAGCTGGTCCCCACGGGCAGCGCCGTGCACGGGAGCGGGCGGGCGGCCAGTCCCTTGCGGTAGCGCCCAGCTGGCGCAGCGGCATCCTCGCTGCGGAGCCCCGGGAGCTTCCGCAAAGTTGACGGCAAGTTTTCTCCAGCCCCGACTCCCCTTCCAGGGCTCTCGAGCAGCAGAGGCTCCCGGCCCTGCGTCGCCAGCCGCTGACGAACCAAGACTGTCCGACAGCGAACAGCCCCGTCCACGGCCGCGTTCCCGCCAGGATCCCCCGCGGGAGCCGCCGTTTCCAGGCACCGCAGCCGCCGAGCTCCTTTGAACTCCCCGGAGGTGACAGCAAACATCTCCTTTAGAAGTTATATTTAGCAGCGAGGAGCAGAAGGTTTTGCAGGAGCTGCTAATTGAGCGGAGGATGGGGAGGAGGGCGGCCGCAGAGCCTGGCTGGACCCATTAATTCTTATGCTGCAGCGAGGGAGGGAATGTGGTCCAGCCCCAAAAGGCTCCAAAAATTAAGCATATAAGAAAGGACCTAAACTTCATGTGAAAGAAAGGAGCTGGTGGCAGGGGAGGTGAAAGGGGGCTCCGAAACGGGAGCAGTGGCAGGCGAGAGCCAGGTCCGCAGCATCATGCCAGGCCAGGTCCCCCGGAGCACTTCCCCCTCCCGGTATTTTTAATGCTATTACATCAAGGGACACAAGGCTAAAATTGGAACGTTATGCGGCCAAAGTATCTCAGAGATCTCGCTAGCCTTAAAAAAAGGAACCGCTGCCGCTTCGGTTAGGCGGAGGCTCCCCGCCGCGGCTCTCGTTACGGTCTTTTAAAGGTCTGCCCTAATCGCGCGCCCGCCTCATTCACTTAATTTCTCCTGAGCCTTTGGGGCCTCTTCTGCTTCTCAGGTGTCGGGCCCATAAATCCGGCGACTCGCGGCCCCGACAGCCCACGGGCGCCTGCCTTTCCGTGGCCGACAGATACTTGGCCGAAAAGGCAAAATCCACCCAAAACGGGGAACCCGAGGCCCCTCGGGGGGCCAGGGCCAGCGCCGCTTGCCCACCTCCGCCGGCGGCCGAGCCAGCCCTTGAGGCCGCCCACGGATGCTCCCCGCTTTCTTCCCTTTCCCGATCAGAATTTTGTTCTGCGATCATTCGGAATAACAAGTCGACGATGGGATTACCATCCCTGATCGTCGTCTTCCGTGGTTTACAGCAGCTCGTCTTTCTCTCCTGTGCAAACAGCGCTGGGAACTGTCGGACAAGTTTGAACAGGCTCAGCGGCTACTTTATATTTTTAAGGTCAGTTTTGTATTCCTGTATCATAGTCCATAACCTCAGGTCTCTCCCTCTTTCTTTTTTTTTAATAACACCATAAACATGCGTTGCAAAGGGCTGTAAAGCAGTGACAAATGTTAGACAGAATTTAGAGCCCAGGCACTAAATGTCTGCGATAAGAAAGGGCCTGGTTTATAGCCAGCACGCGGCTGCGGAGCGCGCCTCCTTTCCCGGGAATGCCGCAGAGCAAGGCCGCCGGGACAGGATGGGATGGGACATCGCCTTCGCGCGCTCCGCAAGCTCTGCAGTCACCGCCTGCCAGCACCGTTCTCCAGCCTCCCCAGTCACTCCACAAGGCTCCTGCTTTCCCAAAAACAGTGATTTTGCTCCCCAGAGGGAGGCCACGTGCACGCGTACCGGGGACGGGGCAGCAGGACTCCCCGTTCCAGACCCGACACTCTCCCAGCGCCCCGTGCTCCGGGGCAGCAGCAAAGCTTAAACCGAGGTCCCAGCCCTGAATTAGCTTCAGGCTCTGCAGCAATGCGACCGGCACCCCAGCACCTTGGGATGCACACGACAAGGGTATCCCACGTACCGGGGGGCAGAAGGTTTTCTAAACATTTCCAGACCTCGTCTGGAGACGTGAACAGAAAGTATTAATTAGTGCCTCCAAGCAACTAAGACAGCTTAGAGTCCACAGCGCCCTTTCAGTGGTCCTAGATCAGAGTCCAAACCCAGCAGCAATAATGCCTAAAAACACAATTTCAAAACAGAAACGCAAGAAGCCACGGCAGCTGCCGGGGTCCTAGGTGGACCCGGTCCCCTGCCAGGAGGAACCCTCTGACCATGCCTCGATACCACACCTGACCATTGCTTTAGGGCCCGGCACTATACTTTACTCGGTCTTGGCCAACAAAGATAACGACAGGCAAGAAACGTGAAGTGTGTTTCACTCTGCCGAACTCCCCATCTCAGTCACTCTGGAAATACCACATAACCGCAGCAGAAGTGTTGAGCTTGATGCAGATGTTCCTGCACGACTTCTGCAAACAGTTCTGTCTGTGAAACCACCTGTGGCCATCGGAAGAGTCCCTCCTGGTGCTGATATTTGCCAGCGAACATGGGAAGAGAGTTGCTTGTGGTCACTCAAATGGTCTGTGGTAGTGCTGGGAACCTAGCCCAGATCTCCTTAGTCCCAGACCAACGCTAACCACGAGCGCATCTTTTTTGTGAAGAAACGCAATAAAAACGAGTGCTCGCTCTCATCTAGGTCACCCGCTTGAATAGCAGCCAGCTGACTTGCAAATGGAAGTTTCCACCAGCTGACAGCTTTCTGCAGCATCGCGGTTTCTGCTTCCAGCCAGGGGAGACACCACATCCCAAGCCCACCACAACCACACCAGATGGTCAACGTCTTCGTGGCCAGCCTGCTTTGGAGGAACCCGGGGCACCCTGCCCCGAGGTCCCGTTCTCAAGAGACCTCTCTTGGCTGATCGCTGCCGCCAGCTGCTGAGCTTTTGAAGCAGCCCTGTGCTAGGACATCTACTTCAGCTCCTGAACAAGAATTGCACTCTTCAGGGGGGAAAAACAGCTTCATGCAAATGTCCCAGACACCGAAAAGCCAAGTCCATACTAATGCCCTACTGCTGCTTTGGGTGCATGCGCAGACGTGTGCCCATCTGCGGGGGAGACGAGGAGGGAGCGTGAGGCAGGAACCGGGCACAGACAACCGCAACAGCAGCGCAGCCGCCGGGAAGGACTTGGAGACGAGGCGCTGGCTGAAGGAGGGTCAACGCTGCCGTCAGGGAACCTGTCTATGTTTCCTCCTACATTCAAGGAAACATGACTTTATATTCTCTTCTTAAAAAAAGATGACTGAATCGAAGAGACACCTGACAACATCAAAACATCCCTCCAGCCTGCGATGCCCTCAATTTTGCAAGAGCTCAAGTCCAGGGCAGGGCTCCTTTCTGCTGAAGAGCAGGATGACCCAGCCTAAGGCTCGCTAAGAGCAGCCCTGCTCCCGCACGGACGCCTCGGCATCCCGGGCCCCAGGGTGCCGGAGCATGACGTTAAGAGCCAGAGGCAAGCGGGATGCAGCATCCCTCGCCACTGCAGCCAGGCGAAAACAAAGCCACAGGGAGCGCCCTGATCTCTGCCAGTTTAACCAAAAAAAAATGACTTGTCCCATGCAGACCTGCAGACACCACGTGAAGTTTGACCTGTTCTGCTGCTGAGTGGCTTTGCCAGCAGCTTACGGATAAATTACAGTCCCTGCCCTCCAGCCGGGTGGAGGGAGGGAAATTAATAAAGGCAATACCAGACATCTGCAGCGTCCTGACACATTTATGCCCCGAGCTTGTAAATGGCAAGCTGGAGCACAAGACACATGGCAGAGATGTTACAGCCACCCACCCTCCAAGCTGAGGGCCCCTAAGATCTCCAAATAGCTGCCTTTTTAGCCCGGGGAATAGACCTTGCACACAGAAAAGCAGTTGAATGAATATGAGCTAAGTCACTGAAAACATAGGATCCTGGCCAAGATATTAAGTACTTACGAGAGAAAGGAGTCAACAGACCGCTTGGTCCCTTGCCTCTGTTGTGATGTTCTGATGTTCAAGGACAGATCTAACAAATTTAGGGCAAGAAGTCCAAAAAAAGGATCTGATTTAAGTTCACACAATTTCATAGCGCTGAATCTGTTTTCTTTATCTGTGGTTGAGTGCGTATAACAACATTAAATAAAAACAGTGAAAGCAGAACTAACATGAAAGTAGCCACCAACAGCTGTCACAAGACTCACTTAAAAAACCCCAAAGCAAGAGACCTTATTTGAAACGACCCTCCTTGTATTTGCAAAGATCCACAGGAAAGCCAGAAAATACCACAAGCCCCTACCCAAATGCAACTGAAATCACTGCTTTTTGCTGGTTCCCAAGTTTGTGCTTTGCTACTTAAAAACCACCATTAGAGCTCATAGAGTTTTCCCATTAAAGTTAGTTGCATACGTTAATTAGCCAACAGCTATGCAAAGCCTGAAGATGTAAATCAAGGCAGACGTCCATGCAAAGTATTCTAGAAGCTCTGTGCGCTTGCACGGAGGCTAAGGGGATGTTCCTGCCGGGAGCAGGGGGGCCGGGAGCCCCCGCTGCACCGCTCGCTCCCAGCCCCTTCGGCTTTACCGTCACTTCGCTCCCGGAGCAGCTTTTGCAGCCGACACAGCTGACATTTCCAGCCAGTTCACCGCGGCCCCATTCGGGACATGGAGACAGCGGAGAGGCAGCACGTCGTGCCCCCACCGCAGCTGCTCTTACCTGGACGCGGCAGCCAGAAAGCCGTGCCGTGCCGGTGGCCCCGGAGCCCTCTGCTCCCGCGTGGGGTGCAGAGTCAGGGTGCCGCGGATGCCCCTATGCCGGCAGCACTCCCAACACGCAGCTCGTATTTCACGGAGCGCTTCAAACGCCTTCGATCGCCACGAAATCAGCGCTGCTCAGCAGCCTCTGAGCAGGAGCCCGGAGGGACGCGTGGAGATCGGCGCCGGCTTCTCAGCAAGCTTCCTAAAAGCCCCCGGCGTCACATGGGGGAGCAGGTGCCAGCTGGCAGCAGGCTGTAACCGTAGGAGCCACCTTGGGCCGAGAGCGGGGCGAAGGCACCTGACATCAGCCCTGTTAGCGAGGGAGGCGACGGGGAGCTTCCTGGGCCGGCTCCAAGGTCAGACCCAGAAGATTCCCGGGCCGCTGTCGCCAGCCCTCTCGCCTGCCCCATCCCTGCATCGGCACATCGCTGCTCCCGAACGGCAAGGGCACGAAAGCCGGGAACGACGGAGACGCCGGGGAAAAGCGACGCTGCCTCTCTGCAGCAGAGCTGGAGAACATGCCCAGCTCCCCCAGGAGACAGAGCAGGGAAAACGCTTCCAACTTTTTATCCAAGGCTTCCTGCAATCCTTTAGCTTTAATTCCATGCTTGGAACAAGCCAGTTAATCTGCTTCACCAGGGACCAAAAGGAAAAAGTAACTGGGCAAAGAGAGATGAAACGAAGCGGTGGGAGAGGCCAGGCAGAGCCCAGGGGACTTTTCAGGATGATAAACGAGAGGAACCCGGGTCTGGTAAACGCGTGCCGCTGCCGTGTGCACAACAGCTCGTTCCGGCACAGCCGGCGGGTCCCGTTTCTCCCTTGGAAGTGGTTCCTGGCAGGCGAAGCCGGATCATGTCTGAGCTTCCCGTGGACCAGAGGCGACCCGGCCCTCTCCCAGCAGCGGGAGCGAACGCACGCAGGAAGCATGACATTTTGTCCCCGGGGGTTTAGCTGTAAACATTAGCGCGGCGCAGGAGAGCGCGATGCATCGCCCCGCTCCGGGGTGCACGAGCACAAAATCCTCCAGCGATCAGCACGACGTTAGAGCAGAGCTGCCTACGGCAGAGCCCGCAGGCGCCAAGCTCCCCCGCGCCCCAGAGCCGCTCCGGCGGGGCGCCGCGTGGGACAGGCGCCCCGGCGCTCCCGTGCCCGCTCTGACCGGGGGCTTCGGCGCATGGTGGTGCTGGCAAGGGCCCCGCCGCGGTGCTCAGCGCCCTCCCACCCGCAGCAGGTTTTATTTAGCAGCGTGACTCAGCCCTTGCAGCAGGGGCGACCGCAGCCGTGGCACGCGAGCGGCACCCGTGACCTGGGATCCGGAGCGTGACGCCAGCGCGGGAACGAAACGCGCGGCTCCGCGAGCGCTGGGGGGAAGCGGCCGCTGGTCGCAGGGCTTCTGCTGGAGGAAGGGACGGCAACGCCGGCTCCCCGCACCCCTGCCCCTCGCCTCCCGAAATAGCCAGCCCCCACCCTCCTCCGAGCCCCTGCCCGGGCACTGCAAGCAGGTTTCCAAATCCCCCTGAAACCAAACCCAGACGCCAGTCGCGGGCGGCGATGCCTGCGCTGGACGTGGAGCCACGGTAAAGGCTTGACCTTCAGGGCAGCACGTGCATAAATCCGTGAAGAATTAGGCAACAACGTGCCGGCACTGGGTGCTCTCGCTCCCCAAACCTGCTGCCCCAGCAGGACCCACCGCTTTGGCCCCGGGAACGGTGCCAGGGCCAGGCTTGGCCCCAGATTTCCCAAGGGGATCGAACTCGCTCCAGCAGAGTGCGGGGACGGCAGCACCCCGGTGCCGCTGTGGTTTCCAGCTCGGTTGCCGCATGGTTTCTGCTAGAGGCCACGGCGCAGCCCTGCAAAGGCTGCCGATGCCCCTCTCCACTGCTGGCTGCAACGCCTCGTCCCGACGATGCCGGGGCTCGAGGCTGGCCGGCCGCCTCCGCCCTCTCCCGGCTCTCCGGAGAGGATGCAACACCTGCCCGGCCACYGCAGGAAGCAGCCAAGATTGCCGCGTTAAACTAGAAGTCTCAGTTCAGGGGTGCGCACTCCTCCTCCTTGCTAAACGGAGCCCCTACTGAATTTAATGACAGCTGTTTTTCATGCTAAAGCTGCTTAAAGAGAGAAAGCAAAGCGCCAGGCCTTGCCAAGCAAGCAGCTCGGCGCGCTGCTTCCCGAGCGCGGGAAAGCCCTTTCCATGGGGTCGGCACCAGCGGGGCGAAGCGGGACCGGCTCCCCGCGAGCCGCCGTAACCCGAGAGGGCCAGGCGCTGCTCGGCGGCCCCCGGGCGATGACGGACACAGCGAGCAGCAGCGCTCGGGCTCTGCCCATGGCCGGAGCCGCGCGGGCGCCGCGGGGCGGATTTGCAGCCGGAGGGCGCGCGCCAAGACCCCCCACGGCAGCAGCTCGCGGAGGAGCCCCAGCACCCGCCCGCGGCGAGAGACAGGGCAGAGCCTCTCCCCTCACGCCTGCGTCGGGATCACCAGCTTTTTGGGGCAGAAACCGGCTTTTGAGCATGTTCACGCGTAGCTGCTGACTAATACAGGAGGCCTCCGATTGACGCTGGCGCTCTTGCCGGCTATTGTAATACAATCTAAATTAAATATTTCACAGCGCTAAGCAAGTGACATTTGAAAGCCAGTCATGGCAGTGGTATCAAGTAAAGATATTCATGATGGGATCTGCTTAAATCCATGTAATGTTTTGAGTCAGCCCATCAAAACGAGCCCCTTGCCTTATTGGAATAAAAGACATCAAACACCCAACCTTCTGGACCAAGCACTGAAGCATATGTGGGAGAGCTCAGGGTTTCAGGCTACCTAGAGTAAACAAGCAGCGTATTGCTGACCCATGAGTCAGCCATTAAAATAACTTTTAAAGCTATTTTCATTAAGAAGTTAAGAATAGCAAGACACTTCGCGTTATTTCCACCTTCTGATTTTTGAACCTTTCGTAACCATATACTGTGCTTTTTGGAAGCACAGGGGCTGCATTAAAACACCCGTATTTTAGCAGAGATTCTCCCAGGACACCAGGATTCCTGGAGCCAGGGCTTAAAGCAAGCACAGAGACCAGCCTAAATGCGGGAGGCGAGCACAGGGCTCCGGCACCACCGAAGCCAAAGCAATTTCTTCCCAGGGTCAGGACGTACCAGAGCTCCACGGAGGAAGGTGCTGGCAGAGGACAGAGCGATTCCCACCCGGAGAGCAGGCCGGCACACAGAAGCAGAGCCACTGCAGGGAGAACAGGCTCCCAAACCAGCCCCAGCTGCTCCCTGGCCCTTCTTATACGCGCTGCAAACCCATCGCAGCTGAGCGGTAATTAAGGGGGCAGCATCCATCAGGGGGAGACGTTGACGAGGGGATTCACAACACCCCAGAAAAGAAAATTCACTAAATACTTGCCAAAAATGAAATCCGTTTCCAAACACATCTCTCAAATATATTTGTTAAAAGAATCATCGTAAAGCTGTTAAGTTCTGACGAATGCCTGCTTTACTTCCCCAGTTAATCAATATAACTGCGCACTCTGAAAATGAAAGTTTGACAAAATATAATCAAGCTACTTTTATTAACTTCCCTAAAAAAAATATAAAAAGTGCCTGGATTTAGTGTCAAGGTAAAGGCTGGAGTAGGATTTTCTGCATCAGTCACAGCACATATAATGTAGAGAGAGTCCAGGCAGCAGGATCAAGCTTAACTGTGAAGAACATGAATATTCAAGGACAAATTGTGGGAAAATCCGCTTACAAGCATGTGCTCCAGTGTGAACTAAGCACCCAGCGAGTGCTCTTCCACCGTGACTGCTCTCCTGTCCAGCCCCGGGACACTCGCTTTGGCTACCAAAAACCTGGGTTTCTGGAGAGGAAGGACCAAGTGTGAAGCTCTGATTTAACTTAAAACGAAGCATAAAGGACCACTCCTCTGCCGATTTACCTGGGCACGGCCTGGCCTAGATCTGCCACGTCTGGGATGAGCCTGAAGCTCCCGGACTTCCCGGCTGCCAGGCAGAACTTGAAAAAGAGGCTCGAGCCGAAAGCCAGGTGACAAACACAAGGAACCCGAATTCATTGTTTTTCAGAATTTAGAGCGGGAGGCAGGAAAACGGGACGACCCATGATTTTTTAATGCCCACGGTTGGCAGTTCCATATTTAACGTGACAGCATCCCTTCAAGAAAAATATGTTGGCTCAAAGGAAAGAGAATAAACCGGCAAAGCAACGTGCTCCCAAGGCTGCCGGTCGCCCCAGCCCTCGGCCGCAGCGCGTCCTCGCCGAGCCGGGATGGCGCCGCCAGCCCTGGGCTCCCCGGCGTCGGCCTCCGCCCTCCCTCCGGCTGCCTGGGATTTCTGCGTCCGTCCGTCCGAGCCGAGCAGCGGCGGGGTTTTGCGCCCATCCAGCCGAATTGCGGCAGCTCCCAGGCTGCGCCGGACGGGCTCCGCCTCGGCGCCAGGCGCGGACCCCGCATGCAGCCGGGCGCACGCTTAAACACGTCCCCATCCCGGGTGGGACGAGCGCGAGGCGATCGCGGCTGCAAGAACTTAATCACAGATCTGCAAGCCTGGGGAAACCGCGCCGTAAGATCAATCCGTATCTGACGTGCTTTAAACGCTGGCTTGTCTTTGAACTACTACGGAGCCATCGCTGATGGGCAGGGAAATTAAACGGGGCAGATGATAATTAATTGTCCCTGTCTTTCAGAGTCTCCTGGATATGGACTAATAAAGTTATACATTACTCTCCAGCTAGAGGACAGAAGGGAGAGAAAAAGAGTTTTAGACCTCGGGTTTAATCAGTTTGGTGATGACTCCAGCCCAAATTAATCGCCGGCTCTTTGCCGCCGGTCCCGGCTGTCTCAGGCGGTTCCCGGGGTGCCCGCAGCTCTAGGCAGACGGCTTTGCCCAAATCCCCCAGTTTTCCCGGCAGTGATGCAGAACTTGCAGGAAGCTGGTCACCGCGCTGGGAGCCCTCGCGGAGAAGCACGTGTGTCCGATTAACCGACGAACCTCTGCTTGGAGAAGGCCAGGCGGGAGCCAGCGTTAGCCGGCGGTGCAGGTGGCAGCACGCACGGTTATTTGGGCAGCACCGTTAGCATCGTTTAACGAGCTCCAGTAGGTCAGCTTTCCCGTTTAGGGGGAATCTGTAAGCAGCTTCATGAAAAGTTACTTGTCTCCCCGCCACGGAAAACAGGTGGACGCCGGCTGCAAGGAGCCGGCACCGAGCAGGCGTAACCGCGCACTGCACGGGCGGTTGCAGGGGGTCTGCACGGCTCTGGGACGCCCAAAGGAGCATCACGTCGCTCAGCCCGGAGCGAGCTCAGCCCCTGGCCTGGCTCCTGCCTCCCTCCCGCTCGGCATCGCGGAGGGGATGGAGAAGAGCTGCCTCCTCCTCCTCCTCCTGCTGCACCGCTCACTTTCCCGCAGCCCCAGCAGCACCGCAGCTGCTGCCGCTGCAGGCGACGGTGCCTCCGACGGCCGGACCCCGGGGGCGCGTGCCGCAGCTGCGAAAGGCTCGTCTCCGCCGACAGCCGGCTCCGCCGAGAGGCCCTTCCCGGCCCTCCGCCGCGGCACAGCACGGCTCGCGCCCGCCCGGCTCCGCGCTGCGGCGTCGCTCCGCTCAAACCGCTCCCGCTCAGAGCGGGGGCCGGGGAGGCGCCGTGCAGCGATGGGGCTGAGCCGCCGCGACCTCCCCCGGCGCCGTCCTCCTGCCCCGCCGGCACCGAGCACCAACCCGCCTTGGCGCCGCGGAGCCCGACCGTCCACCGGCGCCGGGAGCTGCATGCGCGGCGGCAGTGGTGGCACGTTGTCTCCTCTGGCCGCTTCTACCGAACGCGACTCGGACGCGGTTTGTGCCCCCTTGGCAGCAAAGTTAATTCCCGTTTAGGAAAGTCGGTGACTAAAGCAGCAGCTGAATGAATGATTAGTGACTCAGCTGATAATTTTGCTCATCTTATGGCTTTTTTTAGCACCGCACGGACAGACCTCGCATTGCAAACCCTCGCAAGGCACCGGCACTCTTCCTGGGCTCTCCTTCGGCTTTAATCTGCCTGGCTTTGCAGCCCCGGCTCTCTCCCCCCGGAGCCAGCCGCCCACCGGCATCCCGGACAGAGCCGCGGCCGCGGCCGGCGAGCGGCAGAGCTCATCGCCGCCAAGGCCGCGGCAGCAAGGACCGAGCGGTCCGCGCTGGCCATGCAGCTGCCGCCGCAGCCCCATCGCAGGCAGCGGACACCAGCGGGCGCAGGGCACCGCGGCCCGGAGGCGCCGCTCCGATCGGAGCTGCCCGCCAGGGCTGGGGGCTTTCTGAGCGGGCGCAGCGGCATGGCACGGTCGTCCTTCGGAAAGCGGGCCGTGCCACAAGGAATCAGACACGGCCGCAGGCTTCTGCTTTTTCTGAATTCTCCCGTTTATTTTTTCTCTTTTGACAGGGCACCGTCCCGGCCCAAACCGCGCCGGCTCCCGGAGGAGCGCAGGAATGCCGTGTCCCGAGGCCGCCAAAGGCGCAATGAATTCCCGCGTGTCCTTGCAGACAGGGCGGCTATGGGGAATGCTGGGACACACGGCCTGAGCCGAGGCGGCCGGGGAATCATGCTCGCCCGCATGCCGCAGCTTCGTTTCCCCTTTCCCTTTAATGATTTCCCAGCTGCTTCCCCGTTTTAACTGATTATGGGCCTTCGCTGCCTGCCCAGGTCTGCGAGTTGCTGCCTTGTTCGAGCTGGAGAAAACCAATTCCCATCTCGCTCAAGTCTTTCCGAGAGAGACGAACCGAAAACCTCGCCTGCCGGAGCAAAACATTTATTCAGCCTGGGAGCAGATTCACTTTTGAAGTTTCTATAAAATACAGCCGAGGGCGCTGATTTAATCCCTTACCGGGAAACTTAATTTCATTTGCTCCCTGTTTTTAAGAAAGCCTCCCTTTTCCAGCAGGTGAAAAACGCAGAAACGCGGCTCCCCTGGCCGGCAGCGGGAGCGGGACGGCGGCGGCGGCGAGCGCTTCCCGCGGTGGGAAGGGGCGCGCGGCCCCCACGCAGCCCCCGCGCAGCCCTTCCTCCTATTCACCGGCTTATCCAGGGGCCTCGCGGGCGGCCGCGGGGCAGCGGGATGCGGAGGGAGCCGAGCTGCCGACAGAGGCGCCTTTGTGGCCCCGCGCCGCTTCCCCGCGCCGCTTCCCCGCGGGGCAGGGCAAGGCAGGGCCCCACAACCGCGCCTCTGTCTCGGCGGCGGTGCTCCCCGCTCCGACACTCCGGCACTCCGGCGCTCCCGCCCCGCCGCTGCCGCCACAATCCCTCCCTTCAGCCGGCGCATAAAGAGGGCTCTGAGCGGCGCGGCGGCGCTTCGCCCCGCTCTCCCGGCCCCGAGACGCACCCCGAGCCGCGGGCGCTCGGGGCGCCGCCAACCCAGCGGGAATTCCTTGCTCCGCGCCGGAGACACGGCTGACGCCGCGGCCCGGCCCGGTTCCCCCAAAACGCCGCCGCACTCCTGCTCTCCACCCCGAAACACGGCCGGGGGCGCGGGAAAACCTGCAGCTGGGACCCTCTCCCCGGCGGATCGAGCGCTCGCAGCACCCACCTGCGAAACGAGCTTTACGCTCCGCTTGCTAATTACTATTAAAACGGGCCGGATCTGTTTTAGAGCCGCAGCTGGCGACGTGCCGCGAGCCGGCGCCTCTCCTCCCCTGCCTTCCCCACCGCGATAATTCGCCGCGTGGGAACGCGCCGAGGCCTCGGCCCCGTCCCTGCCTCCCCTGCAACCCGGCTGCAACGAGCCGCCTCCGTCCTGCCCCCGCGCGCCTCCATCCCGCCGCTCCGCCGCCAGCCCCCGCGAGCCCTCTCCCCGGCCGGGGCTGCCGTGCATCCCGGCTCCTCCGCGCCGCCGCCGAAAGCAGGAGCGCCGCCGCCATCCGGGTGCCGGAGCGCGGTCAGAAATTGCCCCTCCGAACAGCCCGGTTTGCGCGAGCGGGGGCGACTCCGCAAAGAGCGAGCCTGCCCGCACCGTTCGGAGGGGGAACCTTCGCGGGGACGGATCGGGACGTTTTTCCACCCGTAAGCGGTGGCCGCACTGGGGCGCCTGCTGGCCCACGGCCGGAGCCGGGCTTCGGTGCCGCCCGGCAGTTTCCTCGAGCGTCCGTCCGCGAGCGCGGGTGGCGTGGGGCTGCTGGAAACCCTTTGGACTCGTCCACCACCTGAAGCGGTGCTTCCGTCCCGGGATGGGAGCTTCCATCGGAGCAACGCGTCACGCTCGAAAAACAAGCTGGAAAGGGGCAAGCCGCTGCCAGGGAGCCCCGGCCAGTGCCACGGGCTCTCGCCCCTCCGCACGCCGCCGGCAGAGGAGCAAACCCCCCGGAGAGCCGCACCAGGGCTTTTTCCTATATTCACCTCTAAAAGGAGGCCTGACACCTCCGTACCTTGAGGAAGGAGAGCTCCTCCGAAGGCACAGCACTCCACGCGTCATGAGTGGCTTCCTAATCTGACGCACGCACTAAATCGCTATTATGCTGGTTTGCTAATTACCTCCTTGGGAAACGGGAGAGGACAGAGGTCTGACACTGAGCCGCGGGAATTCAACCCCCTCAGCGGAGCTGCTGGGGGCCCGTTTGCAGCCGGAGAGCGACAAGCCCGAGCGGAGCGTGGCCACTGCCGTGGTGGGACAGGACGGGATGAGGGCGCGAGGAGCCCAGCCGAGCCCCCGCACCGCCTGCCCGGCTGCAAACCGCCCTCGCAGCACCGGCCGCCCCGAGCAAAGATTAAGCCGAGCGGCCTTTAATCCCCTGAAGCCCTTTCGTAACGATGCTCAGAAATAAGCCTAGAGAGTTCCTAACGCTCCTCGGAAAATTCGGGACTGGGATGTTTATAGGTTTTGCCCGTGCGTGGGACGACGGCACCCAGCGTGGGTGCGGAGCCCAACCTGCACGGGGCACCGGCGGCTCCATCTGCCACGAAACACGGAGCGGGAAGCAACGCTCTCGCGGAGCCCGGCATGGCCCCGGCTCCGGCCCCGGCACGGCAGCTGGGGGCAGCGCGGGCAGCCCCCTCCTGCGAGCCGCCCGCTCCCCTCCGCCCATGGGAGCTGCCGGCTGCAAAACAAGCGTCTCCTGTTTGGGATTTTTTCGGAAAGCATTTCAGGGTGCCTCAAAAGAAACTTCAACCCTATAATGCACAGTAAATCTTCTGTGCTGAAATGCTCTCAGCAGTTCAAACGGATGCAAAGCAGCAGCGGTCCCGACCAAAATAAACAGTGTAGGTATACGCGCCTTCCTGCAGCGCGTTCCTTCAGAAGCTGAGACCGGGGCGCGAGGGAGAACAGATGACGAACGTTAACGAAAAAAGTGACACTTCAAAAAAACAAATAAAAAGGGCCTTGATTCCCCGAGAGCCTCATCCAAGCAGCTCCACCTGGGATACAGGAGTTTCTTTTCCAAACACATAAATAACCTCTCCGCAGGCTGCTGCGGGGTGTGTGGGGGGGGGGATGTGCAGGGCTGGACTCGGCAGCTCCCAGGTCGCTTTCCAAGAACGCCCGGCCCAAGGTCACATCCCCGGGAACGCCGCAGCCCTGATCAGCATCTTTTCCGACGGGCTCAGCAGAAGGGACGAGAACCGAATAGGTCCTCGAGAACCGATCCCCCTCGACAGGGTTATTTTTAACCGGGCAGGGGATGAGCTCAGCAGTCGGGCGGCCAGCGGAGCTGCCGCGCTTCCAAGGACAACAGCGATGCCGGGGCGTCGGGAAGCGCTAGCCTGCAGGCGGAGGCCGGCCTCTCCCTCTTTCTTTTATATACCTATTTGCGACCTGCTGCCTAAAGGAGGAGAGAGCAGAGGATGCTTTCGGTGATGCACGAGGCAGCGGTGCTAAGCCAGCCAGCGCTGCTCCCGCAGTCAGCGTTTGTGCCGTGAGTTATTGCCGGCGCTCGCAAAGCATTACTGAAGCAAAGCCAGGCAGGGACCAAGCGCCGGAGCTCTCTGCAACTTCAGGTGCCAGCAGTTACTCCCATCCCCGAAAAGCCAAAGCAAGCGGTTTGGCGAGCGCCGCCGAGAACCGTTTGCACGCAGAGCCTTGACCGAGCCGAGTCCTCCTGCTGGGGCCGCGAGCGCGGCGCTCGGGCAGGCGATGCAGGCGCTCGCAGCTGCGCGTGCTCTGCAATTGCAAATGCGCTTCGCGGCCTCCAGCCAGCCCGCTCGGTGCTGGGACCTCGTCGCGGCTCGGGCTCCGAGCAGCGCCCGGCTAGACCCACGCGGGACACGGGCTCCCGGCAGGACCGGGGGAACCTCGCGCTCCTCGGCCACGCAGCTGCCCCAGCTCCGGGGCGGCAGCAGCCTCCGGGGCCTGGGAGGGGAAGGGAAGGCGGGAAGCAGCCACTGATCTCATGCCAGCAGCCGGGCTGCATCTCCCCCATCCCTCAGGCGCCTTTCTGAGAGCGGCCCCGGCTCATCCCCTGCGCGGGAGCCGTGGGAGCTGCGGGAATCGCAGGAGCCACAGCACTTGCCCCGCTCCGCTGAGCACCGTCCGAGCCGAGAGCGAAGCCAGAGCCATAAATCCCTTGCATTTATTTCCCTCCCAGCATGGCGCAGCTGTGCCGACGGAGCCACGGGCGCCGGGGACGAGACTGGCCCCAGGCCCCGCAAAGTGCAAAATGCCCGACCGGCCGCCGAGGCAAGCCGAGCAAGAGCCAGGCTTGCTTCATTCCGCCAGGATCCAAAGCGCCGGCAAAAGGGACCCGGCTGCTTTTCTGTGGGAAAGAGCCCTGCGCAAACGGCTTCTTCAGCCCTTCCAGGCGTTCGCGCGGAAGGACCAGCTCCATCTCGAGGCACGTGTGGGCACGCGTTAGGACTCAACCTCAAAACCTTCCCCTTGCAGTTTCCAAGTGATCTTTCTTATCAACTAATTAAAAAATGTCCATAATTAGGCCAGGGAAATCAAGACTCAGGAACGTTCCCATTTCAAAGGAGGGTAAATCTATCCCAGCCGAGTTTAGGGATCGCGGCGTCCTTCTGCCCTAGCTGAGCTCCCCTTCCCGCTGCAGCCGTCCCGAGAGCGCCCAGCCGCGGGCCAGAGCTCGGGGCTTTAAACCCCTCCTCGGCTGCACCTCCGCGGGAGCAGGAGGCTTCCCTGCCGCGGGAATAACCCCCGCCAGCCAGCCGGGGGGAAAAAGCTGGGTTTGTCTTTTATTATTTTAATTTCCCTTTTTTTTTTCTTTTTTTTTTAACATCAATGGCCCTCTGACAGCACTTGGGACCCTTCCCTGCCTTCAGGCCCTGGGAAGGCGGCAGCGCTGGGAGCTGCCCCCTGCGTCGGGGCCTTTTGAGCTTTTCAAGGCTCCTTAAACATATAGGCTTCCTTTTACGACTCGCAAGTAAATTGTTGTGGTTATAATAAAAAATGAGCGCTTGTTACCATGCAGCCGCAGCCTGAATTTCCTTGAGAGCAGAGATATAATTCTTGACAGGGGCTTCTTGACATAGAAATTATGACGCTATTTTGGAGGCAATCTAAGAACATCAGGCTAAGAAACAGCCTTCGTACATCACAATATTATTCCTAAATTGACAAATAGACCCTCGTGGGCTTCATTATCCTGCTCTGGGTGCACGTTTTTGCATTTTTATTTTCACTAGGAATGATTAAGGGCCTGTAGAACAGCGGGTTCTGGGTTCAGAAGCTTCAAATACCAGCACGGCATGAGCTGAGAAACAAGAAAAACAGCTTGATAGGATCCTGGGCTGGGAGGGGGGCTCGGGATCGCTGTGATTTCTAAGACTATCATGCTTCGGAGACTGGATTCCAGTCTCGGGAATCCAGCAACGTAAAGCAACTCTGTTAACATTTTCCATATGCTGTTGAGAGCATCTATACAAAAGTCTCTGTTTATTCAATAACAGGCTTACACTGTGCACTTTTAAAAATATGTACATCTTTGCAGGGATGCCAGATAAAAGCCAAAGAAAGGGGAAAATATCCAGGAAAGCAAGACTTTTCTCATCAGCTACTCACGTGCCAAGTAATAGTCACAAGACCTCGTGTTCCTTTAAAGGCCCCAATTTAATATTCAAGCACGCCTTGGAGCACCGCTTTCAGCGGGGGTCTCGGTCCGAATTGATTTGCACAGCAGCAGCTGAGGTGGTGATGCGAGATCCCGGCCCTGTCGGAGGCTGGCAGGGATCACGGCTTGGCCGCCGCGCGGGAACGGCTCCTCAGCACCGGCCTGCGGAGAGAAACGTGGCGAAGCTGCCTTGGGAGCGCCGGCGACCTGAAACGCAGCCCGAGCACGAGCACTGACGGCGGTCCTGTGCCGCCGGGTTGGCATCGCTCCTCAGCTTCTGCACTAGTTATACGCTTTATCAATATACTATCAATACCAACATGTACATTCTCAACGATATCAATATGTATATTATCAATATATTTTTCTTTCTGGGTTATTAAGCCGATCTCCAGATTTATCGGCACCGGACGCTGGCTATTTCATCCCAGCACAATATCCAGCAACCTCACCAGCCCGCTCCGGAGGCCACGGTGAGCACAACGTGATGCACGCGCTAAGTCGGTCTTGTCCATCAGACACACAGCAGCACGTCACAGATCAGCGCAGCGTAACCATCCCGAGAATTTGTACCAAAGCTTCGCACATTTACGTACACGCAGAGATCCACATTCAGGATTATACGAATTTTTTTTTTTTTTTTAACGCGTGTGGCGGATTACAAAACAAGCAAAAAAAAAAAAAAAAATCCCACAGCGCACGTTATCGCCAGCCCATTTCCAAACTCTACATATGGCAGGAGAATTTATCGTCTGCGGGGTTATGCTGGGAGCTGCGCAGGGAGCGGAGCGGTTCCTCTCAGCTCCCCATAGAGCTGTTGCAGACAAGTGACAAACATCATTCAGACAAGCCACCACTCGGCTGGATGGCTCCACTGGAAAACACCTGCAGCCACTTAGGGGAAAAAAAGTACGTAATCATGCGTTTGACTTGCATTGGATGGAGAAACTCATGACCAGGCTGCAAACCTAGGACAGAGCCCTGTTTATTCGAGGACTGGTACGTACGGCAGCACTTCCCATTGATGCTATTTTCAGACACCGTGCCCCACATGCGGACACAGCGGCTTATCCAAACGTCCAAACTCCATATTCAGGCACTCCGGATAACCACTGGGATGGGCTGATTTTTGCGCAGCACGGAGCAGCACAAGGGCAGCTCTTCTCTCGTGTAGTATCTTTACAGATCTGCTGAGAACTGCTCCCGCAGGGGACTTTACAGTGCAAGGAGTCCTGTCTCCTTGCAGCACGAGGTCAAGCCCTTGCAGGAGCAGGCAGTTTGAGCAAAGCGGCTAACGGCGGCGGTGCTAATCCCTTTCACACCCGTGAATTTAACCTCGAAGCCCCCTGATGCCCCCGGGCCCTGGCTCTCGCCTTCATGCAGAATCGTTTCCAGTATTTAAGATAAACTTTCAAGTTTTGCTCTGAAAACAAGACCCAGCCACCCATCTCCGAGAGAGCGAGGAGTTTAGATTCAGTGCGAGAAGCAGTTTTTTTCCGAATGCGAATGTGAGCTGATGGGCGTTCAGTGCGAGAAGCAGTTTTTTTCCGAATGCGAATGTGAGCTGATGGGCGTTCAGCGCTCCCCGCTCTGCCGGCGCGTGCCGCCAAGGGCAAGCCCTCGGCACCCACCTTCTCCTTGCAGCCTGCGGGAGCCGCGACGCAGCAGAGCGGAGCCCCCGGCCTGGCCCGCCCCAGCGCTCACACAGTTCTCCAAGTGCTTCCGAGGTAACGTGCCGCTGCTTCAGGTTGGTAGGAAAACACTGATAACAGCCAAGACGAGAGCGGCCAGAAACAGCGCTCGTGGCCCAAATCGCTAACAGAAAGCACTTTTGTGAGGCTTCAGCAAAAGTCCTTTCCTTTAAAAGCTGAGTACCCCTTGTGGAGACAGCTAGAAAGCCTCAGCTCCATTTCCAACCCAAACCTCTCCGTGCCTCAAGCCAACCCAGCGATGCGAGCAGTCGCCTGCACCCCACCGTGGGATGCGCAGGTTGTGCACCGCGCGCCCCGACTGTGCGCGAACACCTCGACAAACGCAGCCGCGGCACAGGCGATGCCAGCGGACACGGCCGCACACCCCAACACCAGGGGACACAGCCGCACACCCCGACACCTCGGCAATCACAACCCGGCACAGGCGACGCCAGGGGACACGGCCGCACACCCCGACACCAGGGGTCACAGCCGCACGCCCCGACACCTCGGCCGTCACAGCCCCGGCCCAACCCAGCGCTGCCGGGGGAAGGGGCCGCCGCCGCCGCCGCCGCC
>NW_020449675.1:697913-728566 GCF_003343035.1 Apteryx rowi | reverse complement strand
TTTGCAGCATCCTCCCGCCGGCTGCTCGCTCCCGGCTGGGCGAGCGCGCTCCCGGAGGAGGAGGAGGAGGAGGAGGAGGAAGAGGAGGAGGAGGAGGAGGAGGCGGGGGGGGATGAAGGCAGCGCGCGCGCCGCCGCGGCCCCCCGGTGCCGTGCGGGGGCGCGTCCCAGTGCCGCGGCCGGGACGGGGGCAGCTCTGGGAGCGGGTGGAGAGGGGACTCGGGGAGGGGAGAGGGGACTCGGGGAGGGGAGAGGGGACACAGAGGGGAGAGGGACCGGGCAGGAGAGGGGACCTGGGAGAGAGGGAACCTGGGGGGCAGAGAGGGGACCCCAAGGGGAGAGGGGGCCCGGCGGGGGGGAGGGACGCAGCTGGGTCTGCTCTCGGTCCTGCCCTCCGCGTTCCCCCCATCCCGGGGCGCTGGGACGAGGCTCTTGGCTGCCATAGCTCCGAGCGGCACCAAACCCGACTCTCCCGGGCTTTGGGCTCAGCGACCAACCGAAGCGGCACGACTGGCGGGAGCCGGGGGCCGTGCTGGGGCTCGAGGGCTCTCACTACGGCCCGTGTGGGCTATGGCCAGCGCGAACGGCGGCTCGCAGCACGGCTGGGACGTTGCCTCCCATCCGTGAGCTGGGGCCGGACCGCTGGACCTCTCCAAAAGAGCTGGAGGGACCCAACATCTCCAGGAGGATGAAATGGAGCCGGCACAGGAGGGACGGAGCCTACGGGGAGCCCTTGCGCGCTCTTAAGGGGTTGTGAATGGACGGCAAGGCGCCACGAGGCAAAGGTTTCTTTGCTGATGTACAGCTGGCTTGTGCTAACATCCACGTTTTTTTAAGTGCAAAAGCATGTGTTTTTCTCTCGTTGTTGCTCCAGAACCCCCAGGCAGGGCTGTACGGTGTGCACATCGCAGCGCAGCTGCAGAAGAGACCCCGCTCCCAGCCCCAAGAAACGCGCCGTCTAGGCATGTTCTGCAGTCACGTCTGGCCTCCTCCAGGACGTTTCGCGGAGGATCTCAGAGCACTTCGCAGGCTCCCAGCCGAGCTCTGCAGCCCTGCTGTGGGGGAACTGCTGCGCCCCGCGGGCGCTCCGGCCGAGAGCACTGTCAGACACAGCGGGCATAGCCGGGGCACTCGTCTGCTGCTGCTTTGCTTCCACTAAAATCAGAATCGGTGCCAAGATGGAAAGGGCTGATCAGCCCCGCAAAGCTGCTGCAGAAGTGATGAGGACTGTGAGCAGGTCCCGCGGTGGCCGGAGGGCGCCGGGCCATGGGGACGGGCACAGGGAAGCCCCAGCGCCGGCGACACGGAAACCCGGAGCAGGGAGGTTCAGCCTCTCTCCAGCAGCTATTCCTAGGCCTCTCGCCTAGGATCCCGGCTACACCTAGGCGGCCCAGCAGCCCCAGACCAAGAGCCCCCTCCGCTGCTGGGGCCGCTCAGGCCCTGAGGAACAGCAGTGCCACGCTGCCCAGCCTCTGGATGGCTCTGATTATAAAGAATTTCATTCTTTACGAATCCTCTCTCAAAACCTTGGAGCATTTATTTGCCGTGAAATCTGATTTTTACTATGCAGGGTATTTTTTTTTCCTCCCTATAAATAATTGCAGGCGCTCTAATGGCTCTCAAACCTTGCATTACCTTAGCTGTCAGGAACCAGACGATTACGGTGTAGCCGTCCTCTCCGAGGAGCAGAGGCAGCAGCACCTCCTCGGAGCTTTTCCATTTTACGTTAACCCTTCCAGCCGCCTCCCGCCCCGCGCGGCAGCTCCTGTGCCCATCTTGCAGGCACGGAAAGCGAGGACTGTGGGGATGAGGCCCCTCGCCCAGCCCGGGTCTCGTGGTGCACCAGCATGGGGGCACAGCCGGGGGGGGGGAGCCCCGAGGAGCAGCTCCCCTCCGCTGGGATCACCGGCTTCCCCGGCTCAAAAGCAGCCGCTCCAGCCACTTGCAGGCTAATGCAATAACCTCCTTGCCATCTTTTCCATCCCCTCAAGATTTCACGGTGTACGTAGGAAGTCTGCACGCAGAGATTTGTTAATCAAACTGATCTCTTCCATGGCCGCTCCAGCCTGCCCCCGTTAAGAAAGCGAGCGGGCGCCGCGTCGCTGTGCAGCCGGAGCCAGCCTTTGCGCTCTGCTGCGCTCCGAGGCGTTTTGCTCATTGGCAATGAGTTGGGCTGAATGCACCAGTGCGGCACAGCCTGCGTCGGAGCAGTCTCTGCTACGGGAACCAGCAGTCGCTGCGCCGGAGAACACCCTTGCCCTAGGACACCATGATGTGCATGCATGGCATTGCAAAGAAAATTGCAGCCTAGCGCTAAATTTGCACAAAATCCAGTTGGAATTTATTGCCTTAATTCACCAGCGTGCAGGAAACGAGGACGACAAGGACCAGAGCAGTCCGGCATAGCTGCTAATGGGATGACAGAATAACAGACAGCAGAGCCGGAGCGGCGCGGAAGTAGGCCATCCCGAGGAGGCACGCTGCCGAGTGAGGCGTCAGACCGCAGCATCGCGCCAGAGAAAACGGGATCCTCCGGCTGTGGGCGATGGCAGCCCCTGCCCCATGGACTGCACCGACGGGGAACGCGGGCTCCTCCCGGCACATCCGCGCGTCGCTCCGGGCGCTTCACCACTCCTGGAAAGCTCCTGGTGAGGCGAGGCAGCCCGTTAGCAGGATTCCCGCCTGCAGGGACAGGCAGGAACACAGCCATGCCTGGTGCCCGGCTCTGCACGGCGCCCGGCACGCAGCCCGGCACGCAGAGCAAGATCCTTCCAGGAAAACCCGCCCCGCGGCCAGGAGCATCGGAGCAGCTTGCACCCTGCTACCACGGCCAGTTTCCAGATGCCCTTTCCTCCCCATGCCAAGATCCAAGGCGGAGCTGTCGGGAGACGCCGGAGCACGGGGTGCTTCCACGGCATCGGCAGTCGTGAGCACGGAAGGATGACCGCAAATCATCCCGCTGTCCCAGCTTAGTGAATTATGCTTTGCCAGCTGCACCCCGGCAGGTTACTTGCAGCAAATGCCCCATTTAGCCCTTGCAGAGCTGCAAGTAAAATGCATTAATTTAAGTAACTGTTGTTGCGGTGCAGCCCGGGTGCCTGGAGGGCCTGTTAGGGTGGCTCAGCTAACAAGTGTTAAATCACTACGTGGCAGTAGCTCGTCACCTGCCCATCCTCCCGGGTGTCTCTGCAAGAGCCTCTGGCTGCTCGTTCAAGCACATGCCTGGAGCCAAGCAATTCCAGGAATCCACTCGCCTGTGGGCACGGAGGCTTTGGATGCCTGGGCTCAGCTTCCTTCGAAAATCTGGCTTTCTAACAAGTAAAAGCATCTTCGCTCTTCTCCTGCGATGTCCCACCTTTTTGTAAGGATTTGAGCTTTTTAATTAAATACATCTAATAAGGGGTGGATGTGGAAAAGTTACCTGGAAGTTTCCAGTCCTAAAACCCGATTGGAAAAGCTGGGTAGAAGAGAGTTGTTCCAAGCCAGACCGTCACATCGCATAACTGCTTTTAACGATGGGACCCTGCAGGTCCGCACCAAGGGAGCTTTTGGGCCTCTTTAAAAACCCTTTATTGACATTACAAACACACAACCGTGCCCAGCCCTGCCCCTCGCCCGCCTCCTTCCCACCGGTACCCACGGCCCCCGCCGGCTCAAAACACACCCCACCATGGTGCAAACAAGCTTATTTTCCCATAAAGCACATGGCGCAAAGGGAAAGGGCAGGCAATGAATCTGATATGCATCTCGGCACGGCGAGCCAATCCTCCTGGAGACACCGCTTTCCCTGTGCTTGATTCTGCTTGTCCCTGAGACAGTATTTGCACGGAGCCAACAGAGACTTGTCGCCCTTAAACCTCCTGGTTTGCTGCAGAGATTTCTAAAACTGAAGACAAATCTCTAAACAGAAAGCAAGGTCGTCTCTCCCGCGGCACCGCACGGGATAGAGCGGCAGCGCGAACCGAGCGGCGCAGCCCAGCCCTTCGCGCGGCTGCGTTTGCTCGCGCGGGGTCTCCGCACCTCCTCGCGCACATTTCTTTACAATAACTTTTTGCAGCCAGAAGACAAAAGAATTAATCTACAATGGGAAAAACCTTCTGCGAGCCGCAAGGGTGATGGCTGGCCCGGCTGCACCACGCAAACCCGCCAGCGCTGCCCTAACAGCCTTCTCCAAACTATTCCTTTGATCCCTGTTTCTCTCCGCAGGCTCAGCCCAGCACAACATTTACTTTTGGGAACAGGCACTCCGCAGAGCTAAAACTTCGCCTTTCCTCATGCACGCGGCGTCCAGCAGCTCCACCTTCAGCAAACACAACCAAGCTTTACGGTTAAACCGGCAGCCAGCATCGCGGCAGCAGCGGGGAAGGGGCTCCGGAGGCGCCGCGCTCCTGCACCGGGCTGAGCCGTGCCGAGCGGCTCCCGCGGCCCTTCAGCAGCTGCTAAGCCTCTAATTGCTCCTTGAGTCATAAATACTCTTTTTTGGTGAAAGCAGCGCTGCCAGGGAATTAACATCTTTGCAAAATCCCGTAAAGGTTCCGTAAACGTTTCCAATCCAGATCAATGAGGTTTAGTGTCTCCGGAGCCCGGTGAGAGGTGGCAGCGCGGGGTGCCGGGGGCAGAGTCCCGTAATGATCCAGCGGGTTAAATGTGCCGGGAAGCTGAGCTGCAGCCACCCGCCCGCCCGGCACGCGGGGCATCGACTGCCCCTTGATGGCCCCGGCTCGGGGGCAGTTTCTAATAGATTCCGGGTTTTTTTCACCATAAATGACTGCAGTACGAGTACCTGAGTTAGCAAATTACCTGGCTCTCGGCAGTGACCAGACTCGTGAATTGGCACAGAAGGGGTGGGGATGCGAGCTTGAGATAGAAAGCACGTGCTAGCGAAATGTTTGGAAAACCAAATGGCAACACGAAAATGCATGATCTAGCATTTAAAAAAAGTGAATTTTGAGCCCATTTCACGATGCCATGAAGCTGCGTTTATGCGTTTTGGACATCCAGGTGCGCGGGGCCTCGCAGGACTTTGCAGAAACAAGCAGCGGCCGCAACCGAGCCGCCGCGGGACGCCCCGTGTCCGGAGGGTCGCCGAGCCCCGCTCGCTCCCGCCGGCTCTTCTCAGCGCACGCCGAGCCGCCTTCGACCGTCCGTCCACCAGCACTGCCAAGCGCCGGCGAGCGCAGGCATCTCGGAGGCTCTGTGCGGAAAGGCCCCTCCGGAGCGGCCCGTTCCCGCAGCCCGCGGCGCTGGAGCCGCCTCGCCGGCTGCCGCCCGACGGGAACAGGCACTGATAACTCGTCTTTAGTGGAGATGCTGCTGTTATTTTATGGCTGTTGTTCTTTCCTGCCTGTCGCAACTTTTAATTAAAATCTACAAAAGGCAAGATAACTAGTCCCTCCGCATAATTGCGGAGCGTAAATTTTATTGTATAGAAAAGCGGCTTTAATTTTTAATAGACTTTCATTTTTAAGGAAGAGCAATGCTTTGAAGGGAGCTGTGAGCCCTGGTAACGTTATCAAAGGCGAGGAGAGGAACAAAGAAGGGATCGTTGCGGGTTCCCTATAAAGCTGCTATTTTGGGGGAGTTTTGCGCTTCCTCCTGACGAGAGGTGAACTGCAGGGGTTTCCCGCAGGGAATGCCGCAGGGAGAGCACCCGGGGCCATCGCCACCAGGGTGGGGGGACGCTCGGGTTGCTGCCACAGGGAGATGGTGCCCGGCCTGGGGAGCGCGGCAGCTTCCCGGGGCAGCCGGACGAGGGAGCGGGATGCTCCGGAGCAGCCTGGCACAGCCTCCCCCTTCCCGCCTGGACCCCGGCCGCTGGCAGTTCCTGTGCCAGCTGGTCCGTAAGGCCACTGCCGCGCAGGGGGGAAACTGAGGCAGGGAGGCACCTGCCACCCGTTTTTCCTTGCCGGCTGCCCGAGCCGGCCGCGTGCCAGCCCCGCTGCCGCTGGCATGTTTTATTACTGCACTTTCCTGCCTGCTAACGCTACGCGCGCGCCAGACACCTTCCCGTAACAGCCATAAAGCACGGCGAGCGGAAGCAGCGCTCGGCGTTGGTGCCAGGCAGCGTTTTTTTAAAATAAATAAATAACAAGTTTGGAGAGCGAGCGCACAGCCCTCGGGCGGCCGGGTCTGCCTCGAGAGCGCGGGGTTTCTCCTGCCCGCGCCCGCCTGCCCGCCCGTCCGCCGTCACGGGGCGCGCAACGCAGGACGCCGTTATGCACAAAACCCCCTGCTTTGTACAAAAAAGCCAACGGCCAAGCGGCACAAGATGCCCCGCGGGGGAGCCGGAGCGGCGGCAGTTCGCGGGCGGCCGCGGCGGGCTGCACGTGCCAGGGACCCCCCGTGCCCACGGCAGGACAGGACGGGACGGGACGGGATGGGACGGAGCAGTGCTCGCCCTTGGCAGCGCTCCGCACGGAGCCCTCGCCGGCTCAGCGCAGCCCGGCGTGCTAACCGCCGCGCTGCCTAGCGCCCAGCTTCCCATGCGGGTTTTTAGGGCCAAACCGCACGTTTTTCAGGTCAGGATCGCACTGGGCTGAGCTCTGCACGGGTTCCGGGGCTGCCTGGAAAAAAAATCCGTGCTAATCCTCCGCCTCCAACGACCACGCGCGTTCCCGCCTGCCGAGCACCGCGGGATGCTGCAGCCCCCGGCTGCCCCTCGGCAGGGCTCTGCCGCCGGCGCCGTCCCTGCTCCGCTCTCCCGGCGCGCGGCCGGCAGCGGCGGGTGCCGGCGCAGGAGTTGCCACAGGGTCACCTTCGGCATCGCCGCGCCGCACCGCCCGCGCTCCGCGAGGGGAGCGGTATCTCATTTCTTCCTCAATTAGCTCCTGATTATCAGCGTCCCAGGGCCCCTTTCCAGCCTCCGTTTAATGCACCATTAATAATTCATTTCTCAGATAGCAGCAACGCGGCGCGAGGTTGGGGCTTTGTGACTAATAAGCGCCAGAGCAACCCCCATTTCCAAGGGACAAATGAAGGGAACCAAACTAAAGAGAAGGAATCAAAGATAATATGTTCTGCAGCCTTTAATCAAACACTGGATAAAGAGTTTGATTACTCAGGTGAAAAACACACACGGGCGCCTGCCCTTTGCGGCCGCCGGCTGCGCGGCTCCCACACCTCGCCTGGCCCCGGCCCCGGCTCGCCGCCTTCCTGGCAGCATGGGGAAACTGAGGCACACGAGGGGAAAGCTCGGACGGTCACCAAGCACGGCACACACTGCCCACGCTCCGTCCTGCGGGATCTGCACGCAGCTTAAATCCTGTCCTCTTCCCTCAAGCTGCAAGAACCCCCAGGCAGCCGGGTTTGGTTGGTCCCTGAGCTAGAGAGAGGAAAAAAAACGGGAATCCTGGCATTTTCTGGGAAAATCTGCCAGGTTTTCCCAGGCGGCCTCGTGCTGCACAGGGGCTGCCAGCTCGGCAGGGCCGGACAAGGAGGGCTCAGTCCGGGTAACCCGAGCCGGGAGCCGGGAGCCAGGAGCCGGGAGCCAGGAGCCGCTCCCCAAGGCGGCGCTGCTTCCCAGCTGGATCCACGGGATCAAAGCGCCCGGCCCCGGTCCCCGGCGAGGGGAGCTGGCAGACCCATGACCTCCCGGACACGCGCCGGTGGAGTTGCAAGGGCCCGCTGTGCACGCGGGGGCTTTGCGCCGCGCCGGGGCAGCCTGCAAAGCCGGGCAAAACGCACACTTTCCTCCCCCAAAGCTGCCGAGCGCTCGAGGCTTCGGCGGCAGAAAGAGCAAATTAGAGCTGCCCGGGCGCATCGCTGGTGCTCTGAAGTCTCCCTGTTGCACACTCTGCCTCTCCTGGCGAGCGCGGCGGCCCTGCCCCGAATGTCATCCCCTTGCAGATGGCATGAAAAGGACCTAAAAACCCGTTAGCAAGGTTTGCTATAACGGCTGAGCAGCGTGCGGCCATCACCGCAGCGTCAAGGCTGCTCCCGCGGGCAGCGGGACGCGGGGCCAGGGCGGCGCTGCCCCTGGACCGAGCCAGACCACCTGTGCCCGCAGCAGGAGGGAAGGAAAGAAAATAATTAATAAAAACTGTCAACGAAAATAATCACAACTTTAGAAGGAAGGTTGGTGCGGGAGGTGCGGGAGCCGCTGTGTCCGCGCTGCCGCAGGGCGGAGAAGGAACCGCGATGCTCCAAACGGACATGACACAGAGGAGAGGCGCCACCAGCCGCAGGAAAGGCTCACCTGGGCCTGCAGGAAACCCTGTTTTTCCTTTTTTTACTCAAGTCCTTTATAAACGAATGCTAAAGCTTCTGGAGGTGAGTTTTGGGGAAGGACGCGCCATACCGAAAAAGCTGCGAAACTCTGCTCGCACGAGCACATGCAGAGCTGCCGCCTTTCCCCACGGGAACCCGCAAGTGCGGACGACGATAACAGCGCCGGGCAGGGGACAGCGCGGTCCCGGGCCGCTGGTGCGGACGCCTGGGCTTCGCTTCTGCAGCGAGGGACATGTCAGGACACGGCTTTCCAACCAGCTGGAGGCTCCCAGGTCGGGACACGGCTCCGGCACGCGGCCGGGGCAAGGGAGAGGGGAAAAGCCCGGCATCAGCCAGGACGCACTGGGAGCGGCAGCGTGCCTTGTTGACAGCTGCACATTAAGTGTGACGGATTTCTGACAGATCCAATTATAAAGCCAGGTCTCAGCAGAATCGCAGCCCTGATATTTAGTGCATGAAATTCGGCTTCAGATTTTTTCGATATTTTAACTTGTGTTGCTTGTCCTCTCCGGGGCCCCGGGCAGTGGAGACAACATGTACGGTTGTCTCCGGCTTCCGGACCCGATCCATGCTGCGTGCCCTCCCTTCCCGTGTCCTAGTGAAGCTCAGTCCAATGCAGAGGAGTCTATTAAAAAAAAAAAAAGGGGCAAGAATAAAACAGGCAAAACCCTCAAGACAGAGCAGAAGAAGAGGGATACTTGCAGCTTGTCTGGTTTTTGATTGACCGCGGAGGTGCCCGACTCCTCGGTGCCAGGTCCCAGGCGGGACCTTGGGGACGGAGGGCCCGGAGCTCGCGGGGTCACCGGCACGCGCGGGGACGTCAATCACCGCGACCTGGCTAGCCCCATCGCTGCATAGCGCCAGCGCGGTATTTTTAGCCCGGCTTCCTAGAACCCCTCGGCCAACTTTGGCCAGACTGACCCAGGACTCGGGGCACGGAGGTTCCCACGGGTTTCCTTAAAAGCGGTGCCCAAGGAGAGGCGGGAGACCAGCTCCGGCAGGAAGGAGGCGAGCGGCCGCTCTGCCCGCTGCCTTCCAGGCCGCAGCCGCTTTGCCGGGCAGGTCTGTCCTTGCCGGACAACCAGCCCTTAGCTGCCCTGGAGATGCTCCTCCAATGCCAGCAACCGGGTAACCTCACGGAGGTTTAGGCCAAAAAGGAGGCAGGGAGCCGAAGCAGGCTGACCCACCAGCTCCGCTTTGGGCCAAAGCGGCGGCGAAGCCTCGCGCTGTGCTCTGGGCTGGCTGCAGGGCCCCTGCCGTGAGCCAGAGCCGCGCGAACTCCCTTTATGAAACACATACCTGGGATTAGAGATTTTACTTTGTTTTTTAAATAGCAGCTGAGAGGTCAGCGCTGTGCCCTGGTGCTGACAGCAGATCCTGTGATCGCAGATGGGGAGGGAACTTGTGACAGAAGCTGGCAAATTTGCAACGCCGCAGCAGTCGGCTCAGGGTTGCATCATTGTCCCCTGGCTCTGAAATGTGGGAGCTGCTGGGAAGACAGATTTCCTTTTGCACCTGCAAAGCTGTTTCATCCTCTGCTGTCCGCAGCTGAGCACCGGCACGCAGCAACAGCAGGGAGGAAATTGCTAGTAGTTGCTTGGTTGCTTCCCTTGCAGAGCTGGGAGCCTCCCCCGCTCCGGCTTCGGCTCCGTGCCCTCCTCGGGGAGCGTTTGACAAGCGGCTGCAGCCCCCGCTCGCCAGGTCTCAATCTCCAAGAAGGAGCAATCAGGAAAGGGAAAAGAGAAGCAGAGATATTAAATAGGGACAACCAATTTTCTGGGCCAATCTTACAGAACCGGCAATCCAAATTTGCCCTGAGAGCCGGCGGATCAGCCCGTGGGCTGGAAGGCTGCCGCATTGCAAAGGGAATTGCTGCCTCCAAACAACACGCGCGTCTCACGTCTGGGATACGGATAGGCCTGATCCTGCGGTGGCGGCATGACTCCCACTGCATGCCGCGGCGGCGAGGCCAGCAAAACCGGTGGGGACGCCCCGCCGCGCCTGCCGGGACACGAAGCCCCGCTCGTGCCCACGCGTCCCCGTGCCACCGGCACCGCTGGCATCACCCCTCCGCTTGCCAGGCAGCTTTCTTAGCCCGATCAGAATAAAACTGCCGCGATTATGCAGCCCAGCTCCCCACTCGGGGCGGGAGGGAAATGGTTTGATGCTAATCCCCTTGTTTAATCTGCCGGCAGTCTGCCACGCCAGCAGCCGAGCTCCCCTCCCAGCGGGAATCGTCAGGCTGCAGCGGCTGGCAGCGGGACCGCGGGGCGGAGGAGGACGAGGATGCTCCCGCTCGATTTGCCCCCCGCCAGCAGCGCGCGGGGCGCCCGGCTCTCCGCGGCGGCCGCTCTCGGCGGAGGAGGAGAGGGGAAGATCAGCGCCGAGCGAAGAAAGGGCTCTCGTCTCTCAGGACCGGGCTGCTCTGCCCTGCGCCGTTTTTGCCGGGCTGGAATTCGGTGCCCCCCTCCCCTTTGCCCATCGGTGCTGCCAGACTCACCCTGCTGCTGCCCGAGGCCATGTCCGCCGGGGCCGGAGCCGCACAGGGCCGGAGCACCGAGTCCTGCTGCCGAGCAGCGGCGCCCGGATGGGAACGCCGGGCCACGCTCCCAGCGCGACCCTCTGCTCACCCACGAGCCGGCCGCCCTCCGCTTCGGCAGGCTGCTCCCAGCAGGATGCTCCAGCCGCCGGACACACATGACATGGACACACATGGGCACCAACGTCCACCTTCCCCGGCGCGGAAGAGCCACATTTCTGAGCGCAGAGGCGGCTTGCTGAGCCCCTGGGAAGGGTCTTCCAACCTCGGCACGATCCCTGTGCCCGGCCAGCACCCCTTCCCCTTCCCCTGCAGCTCAGCCACGGCATCACCCGGGAAAAGCACCCGAAACGCTTCCAGGGACCCTGCTCCAGCAGCTCGTCGCCTCCCCATTAGAGAACCGCACCTAATTTTGAGTTTCAATCTGCCTCACTACCTTCAAGCCTTCAGTTCTATTATTCTTTTCTTAGCTAAGTTAAAGAGCCCTTTAATACCTGCCAGTTTTCTCCCTGGGAAGGTACTTGCACACTGTAATCAAGTCACATCTCAGGCTCCTTTTTGATAAGCTAAACAGATTGAGCTCTAAGTCTCTGTTAAACACCCAGCCTCAGGAAAGGGCCAATTTGAGGCGTTTCCAAGCAGAATGGATCAGGGTTTGCTTAGCTGGTGCATTTGAAAGGTGAACAGTCGATTTCTGATGTGCTGATGATAAATGAAAGGGGTTGCAGAAAAATAAATTGCTGCAGCGCCCTGGCTCTGGAGAGGTCCGTGGGCACGTGCTGCCGTGGGCGGCACGCGGGGGGAGCAGGACCCCGGCGCTCCGGGGCCGTAAACCCGGCCCTGCCCCAAGCYTCTGCCCGTCGCTCTGCAGGAAGCTCACCCGCGAAAGAGCAGGGGGAAAAAACACCTTCCCCGCGCTTTTACCAGCCAAAGCTGCTGCAGCAGCGGTTTGCTCCCGGTCTAATGGTGCCGTCTCTGCTTACAGGCAGGGAGCTACGAGGGCCGGGAATGTAAGTGCTTCGGGGAGCTGAGATAAGCAGAGACGCTGCGAACCCAGACTTAAATCCCGAGGTTATTGAGCAGGGAGGTGCCAGGGCGCTATCACTGCTCCAGCAGCCCTTGCTAATGCATGTTTATCGACAGGGCAATCGGAGTGATGAAGTGGGGCTCTCGCTCTGTTTTAATCACAGGACAAGGCAGCCCGCTGCTGCCAGGGGGCTGGGGGGCGCCTGCTGCCCCGCACGGAGCCCCGGCCAGGGGGGCGGCCGCAGGAGCACACCGGCCCCTGGAGAAGGGGCAGTTTGGATGAACGGTGCAGAAATTTCGTTCTGGGGACCAAAGGGGCTCGGGTGACGGCCGGATCCGTCCAGGCTGGCACGAGGTCACAGCAGCCGGCACGCAGGCACCCACCAGGATAACTTGCAGCCTGGATTCTCCGAGCACAAATCAGGGCAATTTGAGCCTAGTAAAACTATCTGGGGTCCCAGCAGGAGGGCTTTTGCCTGGGGAGAGGTAGGAGAGGCCATCGCAGCCCACAGCAAGCTACAAATAACTCAAACGGCCTCATTACCTACTTTCTGATGAGCAGGAGTTGGGTTTCATGTTTCCCCCGGGGCTAACTCCACCTGAAACTGGGCTATGCCTCCTTATGGCAGAAGCCGCTGCCTTCAAAGTCGTGCAAGAGCGGCACGCTCGCTCCGAGCGCCCATCCTCGCTGGAGATCTGCCGGCGGCTGCTGGCGGCGAGGAGCTGCCGCTGCGCACTCCCTTCTCCCGTCGCCCTTCTCCCCTGTGCCAGACCCCCCTCCTCGGCAGGGTGTCCCGGCGCAGCCCAGCCCAGCCAAACTCCTGCCCTCTCAGGAGCTTATTGCTGCCTCCCCACCCCTCCAAACAGACCCCGCGGGCGACGGCGGCGACCTGCGGCAATGTCCCCCACCTGCTTATTTCCAAAGAAACAGGACGGCGCCAGCGAGGTGGGTGTGGAGGGCTCTGCATTTGGGTGAGAATCAGGGTCTGCAAGCGCAGACGGTTCCCGGCGACCATCAGCTGCAAGGGCCCCGTGCCAGCAGCGGAGCCGGAGGAGCTGCGCGGCCACCAGCACGCGTCCCCCGCGCTGCCCTGGCTCCATGGGCAGGGACGGGGCTGCAGGGCTCGCCAGCAGCCCGTGCTCGAGCGCTGCTTGAAGGAGCAGCTGGGCTGAGCCCGGGGAGGCACAAAGCCCGGCTGGGGCGACCTGGCTGCGAGCCACGGTGCCCTGGTACGGCCTTCCCAGGCCGCGCCGGTGCGGAGAGGGACCGAACCTCAAACACAGATCCCCCTGCCTGTGCCAGCAATCATTGCAACCCAGTTTAAGCTGTTCTCCCTCCTCAGGAGGCTCCTGCCTGGACAACAGGACGGAGGCTGGAAGCGGCACGTGCACTTGCCCAGGGCAGGGCTCGGTACCTGCCCGCCCCGGTTCGGCCGCTGCTGGCCTGCAGCGTGCCGGGGTGGATGCAGGTCCCCCATGCTCCCTCCGCACCCTGCAGCTCCTGCGCCTTCCCCCGGCCACGGAGCCTCGCTCGGCCGCCGCATCCCTCCCCTGCCGCCCTCGCGCCGACGGCGAGCCCCGAGCCGGGGAGCCGAGGGGACGTGGCGGGTGGGAGAGCTCGGGGCCGGCCACCCCGTCCCCAGCGCTGCTCCCGGCAGCGGGTCCGTGCCCGCTCCGGTGCCCGTTGGACCGGGCTGAGCATCCTCGCGGCAAACAGGCTACGGGACCGGCCGGCCGGCCGGGAATTCCCGGGACCGGTGCGCCTGCTCCCGGCCGGGCTGAGCCCCCGACCCGGCCTGGGAGGAGACGCGTCCCCCGGCCCCCCGGGGCAGCCGCACCAGCCCACCCCGGGCACAGCCGCGGCCGAGCCGGCGCCGGGCAGGGGCTTCCCTCTAGCGACTCGCCGCGGCAGCGCATTCCCGGAGAAGGGCCGCCCGCGCCGGGCTCCTCCGCAGAGCACCGGGCGGATGCAGCCTGCCGGGGCCGGCGGGAGCCCCCGAGCGCCGCAAACGGAGGGCACGGGAGCGCCCCGAGCGCCGCAAACGGAGGGCACGGGAGCGCCCCGAGCGCCGCAAACGGAGGGCACGGGAGCGCCCCGAGGCGCCTGCCGTGCTCAGGGACCCCCCAGCTGCAAAGCGCTGCCGCAAGCGCCGCTGCTCCCCGCGGCCTCGCAGCCGGGCCCGAGGCGCCTGCGGGCTCGTGCTCGGGACGGGGCGCAGCCGGCTCTGCCCTCTCCCTTCCCCCGGGCCAGCAAACCTCAGCGGGCTGCCAGGCAGGGCGCCCACCACGTGCACCTTGCTGGACTCCCCCTTCCAGCCTCGGCAGCCCGTTCCTTCCCCGACGGCAGGGTTGTCGCTACCTGCGGCTCCGGGCTGCTCTCCTGCCGGCTGAGCCACCCCGGATGGGGGGCTGAAGCGCGTTCTGGCTCGCAGGAAGGTTTCGCTGCTCAGAGGCGGTGGGTGAGGCTGGATGCTCTGGCTGGTGGCTGCAGGCAGCGGCAGGGGCTGGGGCAGCCCCAGGCCAGCGACTTGCTCCACGGGCTGCGGGAGCCCCGTCCGGGCCAAGGGCTGCTGCCGGCGAGGCCCCGGCACAGCCGACACGGCGTGCGATGGGATGGGACCGTCCAGCTCAGGGGGCTCCACGCTGCCGTCTCAGCCTGCCCGCTCTCATCCGTGAGACACGCTGCAAGTGGAGCCTGAAGCTGCCTGCTATTTCCCACCCACGGAGCAGCGGCTGGGGCGGCAGCATCCCAGCCGCTTCCCATCAAGCTCTGATGAGGGCAGGAGGCATCAGCGCCTGGGCTGCCCAGGAGGGAGGGCTGCCCTGCATCAAACCTGCCTGCGCGCAGCGAGCTCTTGCAATGAACGAAACTGCCAGCACTTCACGTCCATCCAGCACACGCGTGCCAGGTTTTAATGGAGGACAATTAACCTCCTAAAGCAGATCAGAGACCACCAGAGAAAAGCTGGACATGTCCTGGGCCCACATAAAATAGCTGGTCCTCGTGTCACGGTAGTGTACAGGCTGCGGAAACAGCCAGGGAGGAGAGCAGCAGGGATGCCGCGGCTCCGCGAGCGCCGCAGTCTGGCACGGCCGGGCTTGCCAGGCCCCACGGAGCTGCACAGAGCCCCTGTAAACGGGGCTGGGAGCTCAGAGGGGCCTGGCAGAGGGCGAGGATGGGATCCCCGACACCCTCCTGCTCCTACAGACGCTCTCCTACGCCCCTGGGAAAGCAAAAAACCATCGGACGGTTCATTCCTGCGGGACAAGGCAGTGGCTGGCGGCAGAGCTGGGGAGGGGGCTTGGGGTCCTGCACCCCAGTGCCTCTGAGCACTGGGGGAAAGGGGGGCAAGGCGTGACATGGGGAGCAGCTAGACAGCGAGCAGGAAAGGGCTCAGGCTCTTTCCCATCCGAGTCCCTTGCCAGGTTTTTCTGGACCCTTCAGTCACTTCCATGAGAAACGGCCCTGGTGCCGGCATAGCGAAGCCTTCTCCCCCTGCGGTCACAGGCTCTAGCAAGGGACGTGTTGCAGCAGCTCAGTCTGTAGGGGAAAAGAGCTCACCGTGCTTCTGAGGAGCAAGCTGCAGCACTCTGTACACAGGGGCCGGGGGGAGGATCCCATGCCAAGGGATCCCATTGCCCCAGGAGGTGGCCTGGAATAGTCTCTTCTAAGCAGACCCCGCACTAGAAGGGCTGGTCTTCGATGCTGGAGCAGTACTCCAGGTAGTCAAACTCCTTAACGGAGAACGTCACGCTGCTCCACTTCTTGTACTTCCTCTTTTCAGCTGGTGTCTCCACCACGAAGTTTTTGATGCAGAGGATGGGCAACTTCACCCCCTGGTAGATCATCTCCATTCCCCAGTCCTGCGTGGGCAGAGAGGGGACAGTCACACAGCCCAGGACCCACAGTGCAGCATCCTAGTGCTGCAGGACCACGAACCCAACCCCACGCCTGGGTGCTGGAAGCAGCTCTTTGCTCTCAGGGTACGTCTCCCTCGGGAGACAGGTGCCCATGTCCACGTGCCCCATGTGCAGCGCACACGTCACACGGGCACGCGCCGAATGGAAGCACAGCCTCCGTTTCTTAGCCAGGATAATGAGCCAAGAGTTCATGCACAAGGCTAGTGACACAGCGCCTTCTGCCCTTCCACCTGTGACTCAGCTGCAGCTACGGGTGAGGGGCCACGAAAGCCAAACAGCCGGGGACTGCCACGTGCCTCGCTCACCTGACTGCACTCATTGCACACGATGCGGCATCCGGGCTCCCAGTCCTTGAAAGACCGCTCCAACTCCACTTTCCCAGGTGTGACTCTGTAATAAAGCCTGTGAGGAAGCGACCAAAAGGCACAGTAAGGAGGATGCTCCAGGGGACACAAATCAGGTAGCACACGCGCTCCCATACAAACGCAGTGCCACAAAGACCAAGGGACCTCCCGGTACTGGTTACCCCAAGAAAGAGGCCCACCGCAGCAACTCTGCCCCAACAACCTTGCTAGGGGATTGCTGCCATCTGCCCTGCCCAGCCCTAGGCAGAGCGTGTGACAGCTCACGTGAGGGACGCCTGACGGCCGGGGCTCTGCTCCTACCTGAAGAGGGGGTTGATGTTGACGTGGTGCATGCCCTCCACGGTGCGAATGTCACTGCCGTGGCACACCGCCATGTTGCAGTTGACACAGTAGAGGCAAGCGGTGCCTGGGTCATGCAACTGCCGCCTCTCGCTGTTCTTGGCTTCCTTCAGTTTCCAGCTGACAACGGCATTTCGCTGCAGCTCCGTGATCTGGAAAGATGGCAGGGAGGAGGCAGGACAGCAGGGAGGACATGGGTCAGTGCAGGTGTACCAGGGATGCAGACAGACCATAGACTCCGTGAAAGACACGGCCATGGAGAGATGCATCGCTCTGGAGAGAGCGGGGTGCGCAGCAGGAGAGACTTGCACAGCATGTGCACGCGCTGCCCTGCGCACCTCTGAAAGGCCAGCATTTTGCTTACGCCTCCTAGGATCTGGTGCTGCCCCAAGGGGAGAGCACACAGCCAAAAGCCAGCGTGCAGAGGGACGTGTCCAAGGGGCAGATGCAGGAAGAAGCTGTGCCAAGCGCTCACCTTGAGGCGGTACTCCCTCTCGGGCATGTCTTGCACCTTTCTGATCGCCCTGACCATGAGCTCTATGAGATCCTCGTTGAGCAGCTCCCGGGAGACCTCCCTGCTGCTTGCTTTGGCGAGGATGGAGTACACGCTGTTCTCGGCACGGGCACGGCCTCTGGCCTGCAGCAGAAGGGCACAAACGTCGCGGTCAGCGGGGACGGGCAGCAGCTGGCCCCCTCTCCTCTCCACCGTCAGCCCCGGGCTGCAGGGCCTCTGATGGCACTGCACACTCCTCCCCTGCATCCCCGTGAAGCCGGGTCTATCTTCCCACCCCGCTGCCGCGTTACAAGGAAACGCTCTGCCAAAGGCTGGGCTCACCCCGAGGGACCTCGCGGCCATTAGAGGGTGCACAGGGCACGAGGGGGCCCGCGCGTCCCAGCTGGGCAGCACTTGGGGCGTCCTGGCACGCCGTCACCATAGCAGGGCCGGGCACATGGAGCCAGGGAGAGCAGCTGGAGGGAGCCCGGCCAGCTACCTGCATCATGGCAATCTCGTTGGTCATCAGCCCGTAGCGAACCACGATGTTGCACTCCGGGATATCCAGGCCCTCCTCAGCCACGCTGGTTGAGAAGAGCAGGTTGAGGTCTCCCTTGCGGAACAACTCGATCACATCCTGCTGCTCGTTCTGGGAGGAAAGAGGGACAGATGCTTCAGCAGCTCCATCCTAGAGCAGGGTACGTGGGGGTTGCCTAGGGCTCCTAGTCCCTAGGAGCACCCACAGCCCCCACAAACATGCGAGCAGCAAGCTTCAGTGCCTGTGTGCAGAGCGGGTAGGGCAGGAAGGCTTCAGCTTTGGGCTCCTGGGATTCCCCACCCACTCCTTAGCATCCACTACACGGCTCCGCAGAAACTGATCTGGCCCTGGCCTCTCCCCTTAAGACCTGTAGCCCAAAAGGGTTGCGGAAGCCCCTATTCACCTGCGTCATGTGCTTGGTCTGGTTGCTGTAACCAGCCCCGGTGAGAACAGCAGCCCTGATGTCCAGCCCACGGAGCGACGCTGTGTCCTTCAGCCAGCTGCGCAGGCTGTGGGCACTCTGGCGGGTCCTGGTGAAAACGATGCCACGAGAAGTGCCCAGAGACTGGAACTGCTCCTGCAGGATCTCCTCCAGCTTGCTCAGCCGGGGGTTCTCGTACTGCTGGTTCCTGGCGAGCTCCAGCAAGCACATCCTGTTCTCTGTGCAGGGCAGATGGGGAATGAGAAGCGCTCCCTGCTCCCTCCAGGGTGGCCTGGACCCAAAACCCCCTGGCTGCACCCATCCAGGTCCTTCCTTTACCCTCAAACGTGGTAGCGAGGAAGCGCTCTGTTGGATCTTTCATGTCCCTTTCCAAGAGGTAGAACTCCCTGAGGCACTGGAAGGCGTCGATCATGCGCACCGTGTCGTTGATCAGCAAGGCGTCATTATACTTCCGCAGGTGCAGCGCACACACACGCCTCTTGCGACAAAACGTCTCTGCTGCTGTAGAGGGACAGGACGCGCCGTGGTCACAGCCTGGCCCCCTGGAACTATCAGCTCTACCTCTGCACACATCCTGCACGGGCTCAGCATCTCACCCTGCTCCTGCCCTGGGAACACCCTGCCTCCGCTCAGCCTCCTTACCGTTCTTCTCCAGCTCCACGATGCGCTGCTCATAAATCTGCGTGCCAAAGTCCTGCGGCAGGCCAGGTGAGCCCATGTACTGCTGGATCTGGTCCATGATTTTCTTCAGCTGCTCTCCAAAGGGGTCCTGGGAGCAAAGAAGGGCTCAGTATCCAAGGAATCAGGGAAGTTCAGGTACAGCTCAGAGAACATCTAGCCTAGGGTCAGGGGCTGTTTGCACAGCAGGACTCAGCTGGTTATGGGACCCCCCTGCATGAAAGCTCTGGGTCAACTGATTGCTTAGATTGTCTTGAGCTAAGCAGATGGAGGGACATAAACCTCCTAGGCGACGGCCTCCCCTCCGCTGCAGCGGAGCTCAGGGGCTTTGCTCAGAGAGGGTCCGCATCTTCTGCCCAGGGAGCACCCCTGGGGCTTCAACACGCCGCTCCTTACCTGCGCTCTCTCCTGACACAAGTTATACTGCTTCCTGGGCTGAGGGACTTGGGTCTGCAGGTGATGGAGGTGCTCCTGGGCCGACATGATTTTAGCAGTATCCAGGTTGGCACAGATCTAAAAGGGAGAAATCCCCACATCCAGACACTGGATGAACCACTACCGGGGCATTCCCCCCCCCAGCACCAGCTGTGCCACAGGGCCCAAAGAGCAGCTCAGTGCTGGCATCTCAACAAGTTTTGGGATGTCTCCGCTGTGCCCGGGCCAGCCAGCTGCACAGCATCTACACAGCAGGGTTATCAATCTCTGTCCCCCCGGGACACTCCCACAAACTGCTAGGAGAAGCCATACCGCAGCCCTAGGCTGTTACAGCCTTGCAATCCCTGGAGCCTATTCCCAGGCAGGAGCGCTCAGCACGCAGGATGGGAGGGCGCAGCCCACAGCCGACCCACCTGCAGGATGTGCTCCACAGCTCCTTCGAAGGACGTTGCACCCCCAGTGCCGGGTGATGCCGTCAGACCCAAGATCTGCGGCAGGTTCTGCCGCCCTCTCAGTTTGTGCTGGAGGTAGTTCAGCATGATTTTGTTGTAGATGGCATCCTTTTGCGTGTGGTGGCACTCGTCTATCACCAGCAGGGAAAAATCTGTGCCAGGGCGAGGGAGGAGATCTGAGATGAGCAACGCAGAAACAGGCTGGGAGCTGCAGTTGCTCAGCCAAGGGCAATCCCACACCATTCACCCTCCCCAACACAGTTACACGGAGAGGAACGAACCCCCTGTGACTGCGGTGTTTGGACCCTGCTACCCACCCGTCAGCTCCACATGCATGTCCTCCTCTTTGCTGACCAGTGCGTTCTGCAGGATCTGGGCAGTGCAGATCACAATGTCATTCTGCTTCACCACCCAGGCAAAGAAGAATTTCTGCTCGTTGTCCCCGCTGATGGCTGTGATCCTGAAGGCGTCCTGGAGCACGTGGAACTCCTTCTTGGCATGCTGGTCCACCAGGTGCACCTGCCAAAACCACACATTTCCCATGAGAAACCTGGCTGCCGGCAGCTCAGCCCCAGCCTGGAAACATCCCCCAGGGAGCAGTGCCGAGCCAACCTACCCGGCAGGCAGCAAGGGCTCGAAACGCGCACCCCGTTATCCCCCCAGGCAGGGGCCAGGGCTGTCGGACTGAATCGCCCCCGCGGAGAGCCTCGGGAGCAGCTGGGAAGGGTGGCTCAGGATGGACTTGCGCCCCTCGTTGCATCTCCCCTCTCCCCTCAAAGGCAGGAGCCCCCCAGTACCTTGTTGACCAGCACGGCCACCTTGCCCCGCTGCCTGGTCTCCAGGTGCCTCTTGCAGACGTAGACGGCGGCACGGGTCTTCCCGGCGCCCGTGGGCAGCCAGATGATGCTGTTCTCGCCGCCCAGGGCTGGGGTGATCACTTCCCACTGGTAGTCCCGCAGCTCCATCGCCAGCAGCGCCGCAGCGGCCTGGCCCAGGGAAGGCTCCAGAGCCCTGGCTTCCCCAGCCAGAAAACGAAACCCAGCAGCGGAGCTTCCTGCCAGGGAGCCCCAGCGAGGGGGGCCCCCGCCGGCAGCGCGCCCGGGCCCGGCTGCGAGCCCAGCCGAGCTGAGCCGAGCCGGGACGGGGTGAAGGGTCCCACCCTGCCGCCGCCTCCTCCCCAGCCGTGGTCGCAGCCCGGCTCCCCCGGGGCCTGCCCGGCTTGCAGCGCCCAGCGGCCCCCCCTCGGGGAGCCCTGCTCACAGGCAGAAAACGAAACCAGGCAGAGCCGGCCCACTGGGCGACCAAACCAGCCCAGCCGCTCCATCCACCACGGAGCTGGGCCCCAGCTCAGCCTCCTGCACCCCAGCTGGTCCATACGCTGCAGTTCGGACCCACGTGCTCTGACACCGCTCCGCTGCCCCCCTCCAAGCCCTGCTCCCCCGGAGGGCAGCAGCGAGCATCCCCGCATTCGGCCCCGGCTGCGATCCTGCTCTACTCGTCTCCTCCCTCCTCCAAGCAGCCCAGGCTGCCCACCAGCCCGGCCTCGGGGCAGGGCCCAATGCAAGGATGCAGCCAGGTCTGCACAAGTACGTTTATTTAAAAAAAAAAAAAAAAAAAAATCAGTCAAGTGGAATGGGTGGACGGGAACAGTTGGACAGGGCTGGGTCCCACCCCAGCGAGGCCAGCAAGCCTGTGGAGCAGCACCAGCGTCCCCACAGCAAGGACAGCACAGACAATAAGGCAGCAGGCGTTAAGCGAGTGAGGGCAGGCAGGCGGGGGGTAAGTTAATGCTACAGTCGGACGCTCCCCCTGCACTGTTCCCAGGGAGGCACAGGGGGAACGTGGCCCATGAGGTGCAAGGACAGGGGCAGTGAGGACGGGGCACTAGCGGGAGCCAGCCCTGCAACCCAGGTGCAGGAGGGGAGTACAGGTGCTCAGGCCCAACTCTGCTGTCTCATGGCTTGGGGAGCAAGCGAGAGCAGGGGCCAGCAGATGCTGGGCATCCCGACTGCATAGGGGAGCAAGGGAGCCTGGAGAGCAGAAGCTGGAAGAGTGGCAAGGGCAGCCTGCCTGCTCCACCGCCACCAGGGAGGCGAGGGGCAGCCCCAGCAGGTAGGGAGAGCCCTGAAGCTGGGAGCAGGCAGGTAGGACTGTGCGAGCTGCAGCTGCGCACAGAGCAGCCAGGCACTGGGCTGGCTCAGAGGCAAGGCAGGGCTGGGACAGGAGCCCAGCGCCGTGGCCAGGGCCGGAGTGTCACGGGCAGGAGAAGGCCTGCCCCTGCATGCAGGGAAGAGCAGAAAAGGAGACAGCGGGGAGCGCTGATGCGCAGGGGGCAGAGCGCCTAGCCGCAGCAGGGAACCCACCCAAGAGCCTGGACCCAGAGCAGCGTCTCTGCCCCCGCTCCCCGGAGGCGGCAGGGCTGAGCCCCGCTGTACACTCCAGGAGAGGGGCAGGTGCTGTGTGCGTGCGCAGCGTGCCGGCCCTGGGGAGCGGCGCTGCACCCCGGCGGTTGGCAGGAACGGTGGCCCGTGCAGAAAAACGAAGCACTTATGTGCCACAGCCCTGGGGCTGCCCTTTTTGCTAACAGAGCCAGGGCAGAAGGCACATCCCTTGGGGGAGAGGGGAGCACAGGTAGCAGGGGGTCTCCCAGCCCTGCACAGAGCAGGGACAGGGAGAGGCTGTACCCTAGTGCCGACCCTGCTCCGGGCAGTCCCTCAGAAGCTGCTGCTCCAGCCCTGCTGCTCATGCAGCTCCCAAGGAGAGAGGCTGCCAACACCACCAGGATAAAAGGTAGTTCCAAGCACAGGGCAGCCCCCGCTCACCTTGGCCCCAGAAGAGGGAAGACCCAGCTCCCCCAGGCTGTTCAGCAGCAACAAACCCTCCAACAGCCCCTACTCAGCTGAGCAGGGCTCAGAGTCCCTTGGGGGTCAACAGCAGCCCTGTCCCTCCCAGGCTGTGCCCAGGGGGAAGCAGGGACTCGGGGTCCTGATGGCCAAGGAGAAACCAGGTCAGCTCCTCTACTTGTCAATGAGCCCCCCTTCCTTGAGCTTGAAGTAGAAGAACTTCTCCAAAGTGTTGGCACACTTGCAGTAGTCGCTGTCAGGCGGGTTGTACTCGCGGCAGTTGGTGATGATGCGCTGCAGGTCGGCAATGAACAGCTTCTTGGTGACGTAGTAGCGATTCTTCAAGCGCTCGGTCATGGTCTTCAGGTCTGGGGGTTGCGGGAGGGGGGAAGGGTGAGACCCCATCATGCCTCTGCACTCCCCTCCCCAGCCCTGCTCGCCTGCCCTTGCCCTCCCACCCGCCCCCAGGCACAGAGGAGGCAGCTTCCCCCCACATCGTGGGGCCAGACACCAACCAAGACACCCCGACTTGCCCCTCTCTCTTCAGCCCCTCTCCTTAGCAGAGCGCTAATCACGAAACCCTCTCCCCAGCTCCGAGTCTGAGGACCAGCCCGGCACCTCGGCTCTACGCAGCACGCAGCTCAGGGCCCAGGGCAGAGCAGGCTGCAGCCTTCCCTCCCATGTTTCTGCCTCACGAGGGCAGGGCAGAACTGCCTACCGATGGGGAAGCGGATGATTTCGTAGTAGTCCGGTGCCTCCGACTTCTTCACGGGCTCCATGAAGGGCCACGCGCTGGGGTGGGTCTGCGGAGAGGGCAGGTCACAGCAGTGAGAAGGCAGGCAGCACCCACCTTCCCCAGCAGGCCAGCTCCCAATGCCTGACCCAGTCCCACGCCCCCGGCACTGCGTCCACGGGCCAGCACACTCTGCCAGGGCAGGATTAGGAGCAGAGATGGGAGCTGTGCCTGGGTCAGCCTAACCTTTCCCCCACAGCAGAGAGCAAGGCCAGAGGAGCTCCAAGACAACCTGCCCATGGGGAGGCTGTTCCAAGGGCTGCCAGAGGGGACAAATGCCACAGCAAAAGGGCACATAGTCTATCTGGATGTCTTCACAGCCCAGCTTGCTCTCAGCCAAGATCCATCCCCTCACCCTGACCCATCCCCTTCTGTTCCCACACCTTGATCTGGGCCAGAAGGTTCTTCAGGGTGTTGTAGAGTTGGTCTGGATCCTTCAGCTCTTTTCTGCAGGAACAAAATCGCATAGTCCATCAGCCCCAAGCATGGGCAGCCTCTCCATCCCAGCAGGCAGGTGTGCGCTGTGGCTCGGTCCCCTCTCTCCCTTCATGGTCCCCCCTGCGAGGCAAGTCCTGCTCCCCGCCAGCCACAGCTCTCACCACGTCATGTTTAACATCCCCACTGCTAGTGCTGGGTCACCGCTGAGGGCCCAGACAGCCTCCAGTCGCTGCCAGGAGTGAGGTACAACAGCTGGCGTGAGCCGGCTCCCCCGACAGCCCAGTTGACTGTAAGAAACAGCTGTTTTCATTCCCACAGAGACCAGCACTTACCCCTTCTCCTTCCCCAAAGGTTTCCATCCTGTTTCTCCTGGAAGACAAGAGTCAGCATCACCACAGGGCTGTGCCCCCAAGGCATCAGGCATCCAGCACCCTGCTGAGTGATCAGTACAGGCCACTGCCTCTCCCCAGCCACCCCTCCACCATCCCAGAACAGCCCAGCCACGACCAGCCCTGTGCTCAGATTGACAAGGGTTGTCCCCACATCATCACCTACAGCAAATCAAGGGGACGTGTCAGAGCCTGTGACCATGCACCCCAGACCATGGCACAGGTAGGACTGAGCAAAGCTGCCCCATCCCCTGCAGTGCAGGCGCTGGGGTGAAGAGCTGTAAGCCGTTCTTGCAAAGAGAGCTCCAGCACACAGACCTCGGCTGCACTGCCATTCTGTGTGGTGATAGGACAGTGCGGTCCCATGGCCTGGCCATGAGGTGGTAACTGCAGGATCAACGGCAGAAGGGGCTGGCACCGGTGCTGTAGCCTAGGAGGGAGCTCTTCAGCAAGACACCCCTTTTCTGGTAGAAGCAAGCAAGACTCACGAATGCCAGGGACACTCTCAATAGGGATCTGCCGCACGCCCTCCTTGAAGCAGGTCAGGCCAGGGTAGACCTTGCGGATCTGCGCTTGCTTCCTCTCAATCAGCTTCTTGATAATCTGTGGTAGGAGGGAAGGATGTTTTAGGCACTGCAGGACTTGCTCTGACGCTCCATGGAGCAAAATTATGACACAAGGCCCTGGCAGATCTAAAGCAATGGGCTGTACCATCCACCCGCCCAAGGCCAAAGCCAATCCCTGCCACTGTAAGTGCCACCACAACGTCCCCTCTCTTGCCTGCAAGCTTGTTTCTAGGGGAGACTTCAGGAGATGGTTCCCAAGGGCTGGCATATCCCCATCACCTCACCCTCTGCTTTTCAGCTGAAGGCAGCTCCAGCACGGGGGAAGGCTGGCAGGAGCCAGGGCAAGCACAGCCTGGACAGCACCTGCCTGCCCACAGGAGATACCTCCTTCTGCTTCTTGATGATGTGGGAGAGCTCAGTGTAGGGGATCCGGGGGTTCAGCTCACACTCCATCAGGGTTGCCCCCTCGTAGTCCTTGATGTAGCCCAGGTAGCGGCTCTTAGGAACTTTGATGTCCTTAGAGAAACCCTAGGAGGGAGAGGGCAGGTCAGGAGTAGCTTGTTAGCAGGAGGGCCTGGCCTGAAGGGTGCCAGTACAGGGGAAGGAGCTCACCTGCTTCTTGAAGTAGCCGATGGCATACTCATCAGCATAGGTCAGGAAGTACAGGATGTTGTGCTTGATGTGGTACTCCTTCAGGTGGTTCATCAGGTGTGTCCCATAGCCCTGGGGGAACTGCCGTGAGACAGGTGCCCCCGCACACTATGGGACCCCAGGCAGCCTGGGGGTCACAGACAAGATGCACGGTCCTTCTGCCCACAGCCTCTCTTGCACCCCACAGACAGGGACAGCATGTCCTGCCCAAGATGAGTTTGGCAGAAGGACACCCACACATTGCTCCATCTCAGGAATAGCCAGCACCAAGCAGGGTCAGACTCTAGAGCAGGTCTGGCTACCGAGAGGTTGGGATTACATCCATGTGCTCTGCCATGGTTGAGCCACTCAGCTCACGCTTCCTTTGCAGCTAGAGCAGGACCTCAGGCACATCCTGCCGCCTCTCAGCCCCCGTTAGCCCAGTCCACCCTAACATCCCCCAGCTCCTCCTCACGCTGTGACTACTGTACTCTGCTTTGAAGGGACCCATGCACCCTGCACACCACCAGCCTCTCCCCGCCTTCACCTTCACTTGCTCATTCGATGTCACAGCGCAAAAGACTATCTCTGTGAACCCCTGGGTCGGGAACATCCGGAAGCAGATCCCCCCGATCACTCTGCCATCCTTGATCAGAGCCAGGGTCTTGTGTTTTCTGTTGGCGGCAAGGCAGAGAGTGAGGAAGGGAGCTCCCTACACCAGCCCAGCACCAGGCGCTCCCCTCTGAGCTACATACGGGTCGAAGACAAGGCGTGTGATGTACTCCTTGGGCATGCGGGGCAGCTGGTGCGAGAAAACATTCTGCAAACCCACCAGCCACATCAGGATCTTCTTGTTGGACTTCTGCGAGAGCGAGTTGCCGATGACGTGGAACTCAATGATGCCACGTCTCTCCTCCAGCCGGGCGGTCTCATCCCGTGCCGCATTTGCTGACAGCAGGCTGGTCTGGGAGGAGATGCAGGCAGGTTAGACTGGCCCCACAAATACCCTCCCTGGGAGAAAGCTCAGGCGCCTACAGGCCCAGCCAAATCAGAAAGGYGCCTCTCTGGGTACTAGCTCCTGGAGGGTCAAAGGGGAGCACAGGGCACCCTGTGCTTAGCTCTCTGCTCAACTAAAGCATCGCTGTGCGGAGACTTCCCCCTCCCAGCTCCAACAACACACCGCCCAGGCACCAGGACCCAGCTCTGGGAAGGTCAGTGCTGGCACAGGCACTCAGAGGCAGCGCTGCCAGCACCTGCTGGGCAGGGACCACAGACGAGCCCTTTGCAATGCCAGCTTAGGTCCTGGCAACACTGGCAAGAGCTGGCTGCTCTTTCTAGCCAGCTTCGTGGTGCATTCTCAGCATGCCCCCCTGCCACATACCTCAGGGCCCAGCATGGCGGCAGGGTCTGTGATGGTCAGCATGACCTCATTCACCAGCTCCATGGGAATATCACCCATGACACGAATCCGTTTGGCATCTTCCAGGGTCAGGCTCTCAGGCAGCTTCCGCTTCTCACCTGGGGAAGCAGAGCAGCACATCAGAGCCAGATGCTAGGAAGGAGTCTGCTGGGACCAAAGAAAGTCTCAGCTCCCTCCAGGGCTGGGCCCAGACCAGCATTACCTGGCATAGGCTCTGGGGTGCTGGAATCCATGTTTGCTGAAGAGCTGCTGTTGCTGAGCTTCTTGCTGAAGAGTGGAGTGGTGGGCACAGCAACGGTGCTGACTGCGGCTGGAAGAAACCAACAATACCCRAGACTGGCAAAAAGCACCTCATTATGCACTGAAGAAGCATGTGCATCAGTCCAGCCATAGCTCCTGTTGAGTGCTGTACCCCACCACTACAGGCAAAAGCATCGCCCACACCCAGGTCATTTATCCTGGCAGCTCCCAATGCACGGCAAACTGCTCCCCAAGATACCTGGGCGAGACACCAGCTGGCCACCCTCCGTGGCAGGTACTGTGAAATCAGCCTCCCAGATAGGAGAGTTCTCCCCATAGATCTCCTCCTCCAGCATCGACAGGAACCTGGGCAGGGAATGGCACATTAGCTAGCGAGCTGGAGCATGTGCAGCCCCACCGCTCAGCATGCAGCAGGCAACACAAATGGACACACTCAGGGCAGGGAAAGACAGCACCCGGGCAAGCACCCCTCAGGGAGGAGACCCTCACCAAAGGYGCATCCCCTCCCCACAACGGGCACCTACTTGGGGAAGTGGGTGAGGATCAGTGTCCGCTTCTCTGGCACTAGCTTGTCCTTCTCTACCCGAAACTTCTCCAGCAGCTGCCGGCGGGTGACCGTGAAGATGGACTTCAGGAGGCTGCGCCCRAAGACGTGGGTGGTCTCATAGCGGGGAAGGCTGTCGCAGCTCTGCGGCACATGGCAGTAGCACAGCCACCTAGGAAACAACGGAGCACACGCTCCCACTGACTTGTCCACTGGCTAGGGACCAGCAACCCCTGAGCATCAGCATCYCCTCTGGGACAAGTGCTGGTACAAGGGACCTCCTTGGGAAAAAGGGYAGGGACAGCAGGAATCCAGGGGGGAGACTGCTTCCAAATAACAGAGGCCATGACCCATCCCCAACCTCCCAGCCATCTGTGGGACATGTGCTCTGGCCGCCCAGCCCTAGGAGAAAGGGAGCACTTGTGACTTCCAAGTCCAGACTCTCCTGTACACATGGCAGCATGTGGCCTGCTGGCATACGYACTGCGATGTCTAAGACCATGGACCAATGATCCAGGAGAGCTGTCAGGACTCAAGAGACACAAGCCAGAGTATCCATGAAGGTGTGAGGCTCACAGTGTTCTGGACACACAGTGCAACTCATGAGTGCCCCTGGGGTCTGCGGGGTTCAGACACCAGTGCTGCAGGGTCAGACCAAACGAGACAGGGACCAGAAGAGAAGCTTCCTGGTTCCCACTTGCCAGTCCCCAAACCAGTGTGCGCCTAGACTGTGGGGCTGGGAAGAGGCAGAAGATACAAGGAACCACCAGTCAGCCCTGAACAGAGACCAGAGGAGCCGTGCAGACCCTGACTCTGCCCCAGAAGCTGGCTGGGCTCAGACCCTCCTCCCCCTCACTCACCTCGTGTAGTTGACCTTGTAGGTAGCCACATCGTCATTCTGYGAGCGCTGGCGGAACTGGGATGGCGTCTCCAGCTTCCAGTAGTTGAGACAAAGCAGGAACATCTTTGAGAGCTCGTACATTGTCTGCCGCTCCTTGGGTGGCAGGTGGCTGAACTTGTACTGGACAAAGTTCAAGACTCCCTGGGAGAGAGGAAGGGGGGATGGCGAAGGGGTGCCAAGCACTGGAGAGAGCCCCAGCCAGGGCTGCAAGTCCCAAGCCACAGTCACAAGAGCATCTGGAGAGCCCAGGCCTGAGACAGCAGGTCAGAAACATGTCAAAGGCCTATGCAAGAGGCCTAGGGAGAGAGCAGAAGCAAGATGGGCCATCACTGGCCAGCACTTACATTCCTACTCAGCACACCTCATCCCCAGCCATCCTGGCTCTCTTGCTAATGATTTATTCCCAGGGACAAAGACTGGCACCACCCGGACCCAAACACACTTCCTGGCAACACAATGCTGCAGCAAAACACAATCCAGTACGCTGCCGAGAACTTGAATCTGAGCTTGCGATGTGATGACTAGGAATCACCAAGTTGCAAAAAGACGCCCTTTATTTTCACATTGTTAGGGGAAATGCTGGGGCTGAAAACCACAAAATGGGATTGGAGAAAGAAGTATCAGTCCCTTCAGTGGTATGCACCAAAGAGGGCACAAGCAGGCACATGGCCTTTACCCAGCACTAGAACCATGCAAGAGCAGCAAAACACAGGACAAGTCATCAGCGCAACAGAGCTTTGGCATCACCTGCTCAATGTTCGGTTTCTCAAAAGGGGGGCTCCCCAGGGACCCCTCAACTACAGGCTGGCTCATCTGCAGGATGCATTTCCTCAGGAGCTGCAAAGACAGCATCAGACACGGTTACTGTTTTAATGCCAAGGTCCCAAGAAACAGGCCAGGCCATCATCTGGTGGGAGCAGCACAACACCAGTGGCCTGCTATGGGGTTGCACCAATTTACGCGGCTGAAAAACGTGCCAGGGCCCATTTCAGAAAATGCCTGTTTCTTCCCTGAAAACTGCTCTCCCAGGTGAATTCAACACAGGGAAAGCAGATGGCTTCAAGGAAAGATCCCAGTTTTTCAGGTTTCTGGCTGGGCTGGTTGGACAGCCACAGACGGAAAAACACTTTATTTACAATTAGACAGACACAGACCAGGGAATAAAAAGACGACACCCTGGCAGCCCCCCATTCCCTTCTCCTGCCTCCCATCATTCGGCACAAAACCAAGCACAGAGATCCTTCTGCACCTGGCACATTGCACGGGACAGCGGAGAGAGGGCAAGAAGCCGATCATGTCAGCTCCCCCAGCACTGCTGAGACCGCTGAGCGGAGTTCTGCAGTGAGGGGGGAAGTTAGACCTGACGAGCACCAGACGTACCTTGAACAGGTAGAAGTACACCTGCTTGGTGTCTGTGTCCTCCTCCTTGTGGACTGACATGAAGAGGTTTTCAACGTCCACCACCATGCCCAGCAGCCGGTTAATCTCTTCCTCCGAGACATTCTCCAAGTGGGACACGTGGTCCGCTGCGGTGGAGAGTGAGCCGTTGTGAGACCCACGTGCTCAGCACCCCTCGCCACCCAGGGAGCCCCGTCAGAGCCGCGCCAGGTCCCAGCCACCGCTCCCAGACCCTGTGCCGCAGCAGGTTACCTAACGCGTGTCCGCAGCTCCGGCAGGGCTCGCTCAGGTTGGTCACAGGCTGCTGCAGGTCCATGCGGGGGGCGGTGGGCGGGTTGGGGTTCTTCCAGCCATTGCACTTACAGGCGTCGTTGGCCTAGGACAAGAGAGGCCATCGAGCAGCAATCCCATGTGCTGCCTCGTACCAAGGCTGTTGCTTTCTGAGGACAAACAGCTCTGTCCCCAGCCCCTGCATCAAAGCCTCCTTGATTCTCCAAACCGCTGCCTGTGCTACTGATGCCAGCCCCCATTCCTGGTGTACAGCATTCACTCCTGGCTTCCCTCAGCACCCTGCCTGACCCAGCAGCCCAACACTCAGGTGCCCACATCCCACAGTACCAACCCTAGCACAGCTCAGTGCCCACGCAGACGTTCACAGTGCTCCCTTCCCACGTCTGGCCTAACATCCCCACCCTTAAACCTTCCATGCGCAGCTCAGCACCCCCGTGTGCCCCCAGCATCCCTCTCTCCATAATCCCCTGAGCACAGCCCCGGATCCTGTACAGCCCAGACCTACCTCCCTGCAACCCACGCTCAGYCCAGCCTCCCTCTCTCCCCCTTTCCCCCTCGCACAGGCCAGGATCCTGAACCCCCTGCACAACCCAGCACCTCTCCTTGCACACTCCCACACGCAACCCGGCATCTGCGTCCTGTGCACAACCCAGAACCCTTCTCTTCGCCTTTCCCAAAGCACGACATAGGACCCATGCACGGCCCAGGGCCCCCCTCCCGCGCCCC
>NW_020449675.1:677519-696423 GCF_003343035.1 Apteryx rowi | reverse complement strand
AGGGAGCAGCTCAGCGCCTCGGCGTCCACCTCCTCGGGCACGTCCCACTCCCGCTTCAGCACCTCGTACTTGTAGGAGAAGGAGCCCTTCTCGTCGGCGCTCTGCGTCTCCTTCTGCCCCACCAGCACCACCTTCCTGCCCACCACCTTCACCGACAGCTGCTCGGGGGCGAAGTCCTTGACGTCCTGGCACACGGAGAAGCCGTCGCCGGAGCTGGAGGCCGGTGCGCGGTCCGCGGCGATGCTGAGGCGGCCGGCGCTGCTGCTGCCGCTGCTGCTGAGGAGCTGCTCAAAGCTGCTCATGAACTCCCGCGCCCGCTCCATCTCCTGCCGCAGCTCCCGCTCCAGCTCGGCGAAGAGGGTGCCGGGGTGCGGCCACAGGGTGCGCACGGGGCCCAGCCACGGGAAGAGCGCGCCGGAGGCGGGCGGCATGAAGTGCAGGCGGCACAGCATCTCCGCTGCTGGCTCTGCGCGGGGCTGCGAGCCGTGCTGGGCTGCGGCCGGCGAGCGGCACCTTTTAAACCCCTTTCCCCCGGGGGCGTGCCGCTTCCAGAACGCTCTATTTTTGAGAGGCTGATTATCCCGCCGGCCGAAATAGCAGCGCCGGCTTCTGGGGACAAGTCACCCGCTGCAAATAGGGAGCTGAAGTCACAGCTCGGGTTTCTGCAGCGCCACCGTGATGCAGCAGCGTGCGGGGGAACTGGGGCAGGGGAGGGGACCCGGGCACGGCCCTTGGCCACCGCACCAGCGCCGCCGGGCGCGTTGCTTCAGCGAGCGCAGAAGGGGACCCACCCCTAAAGCAACGTGTTAATAAGCCACCGAGTGCCAGAAGCGTCTAGCACTTTCTGGGCTTTTCTGCAGCTGCGGCACCCGCGCACGCTGCCTCTTGGGACGCCTGCCAGCGTTTACCCGCCCCTAAACACGGCGTCTGGGCACCTGCGTGGGGAGGGTCTCGCGGGGCTTCCCCCGTGTCTGGCACGGCCGCGCGTGGGCAGACCCCGGCGGTGCGGAGGGTGGGCTGCGGCGCACCGCRGCCGCCCCCTGTAATGCGGGGTGCGGGGGTCCCCAGCCCACCCGGGGGCAGAGGAGGGGGAATGGGGCGCAGAGGGGGAGAGGGGAAGGCGCAAGGCCGAGGTGGGAAGAGCCCAGCCCCGCTCTCTGCCTGGGAAAGGACGCAGATTTTTGGCAAGGGTGGCTCAGGCGTCCCATTTGGAGGCTGAGGTGATGCTGCTAATTATAAGCCAGGAGAGCAGAGCTGCAAGACTAAGGGTGAAGGTATGTTGGACACAATGTAAGAGGTGCCTCTCCTAGGAGATGAGTAAGAAGAACGAGCTGGAAGAAGCTGGAATGAGCTCTTCCCTTCTCTCCGGGATGACGTGGGTGTGCAGGACGAGGCCACACCTCCACAGGAAAGGGTATAAAAACTGCAGGCTCTCGGCAGGTAGGCAGAAAGCTCCCAGCTCACTGGAGAGGACACAGCCTCAGAGCCAGCAGCAGATACCGAAGAAGCAGAGATGCTTTGCCCAATGCATTTTATGCCGTTCGCCTCCAGCTCCCTGGCCACCCGTCTGGGCACGATGAGGACCCTCTGGCCAAATCCAGAAGCAATCTTCACCGAACTGCAGCAGGAGATGGAGAAGGCTCGGGAATACATGAACAACTTCGGGCAGCTCAGCAGCCAAGGAAACTTTGCTGGGGACTGTGCCGAGGGCTCCAGCACAACCATGACCCTGGCCTCCGGTGATGGCTTCTCCGTGTGCCAGGACGTCAAGGACTTCGCCCCCAAGCAGCTGTCGGTGAAGTTGGTGGGCAGGAAGGTGATGCTGGTGGGGCAGAAGGARACGCAGACCACTGACGAGAAGGGCTCCTTCTCCTACAAGTACGAGGTGCTGAAGCGGGAGTGGGACGTGCCCGAGGAGGTGGACGCCGAGGCGCTGAGCTGCTCCCTGTCCAGCGACGGGCAGCTGCGCATCGAGGCCCCCAGACGGGCCCTGCCRGCCGCCCCGGAGAGGAACGTGCCCATCGAGGTCAGCCGTGCAGCACTGCAGCCTGGACCAGCCGTGCAGGACGGAGCCATCGGAGGAGCCAAGGAGTAATGGGAAGGGAACCAATGCCCCATGCCAGGACCAGAAGAGATGGCAGCAAGTCTTGGGTTTTAGCCCAGACAAGCACCGTCAGCATTGCCTTTGTTTTTTTCACTATACTGGAACGTGCTTGGTTTTGTATCCAATAAAAATGCTTTTGACTAGAACCTGCTTGTGCTCTCCTGGGTGTGATTGATGGGGGGCTGGGGGCAGGACCCAGGTGCCCAGAGAAAGGGAAGAACCTCTCTGGGCTCTGGGTGCCTCAGGGCAGGGTAAAATGGGGCCAAGAGGCAGACCCAGAGCRGGGAAGGGATGTGAGCACAGTGCTGCTCCGGTGCTGAGGAAATGCGGGGTGGGGTTAAAGATAGGATGCTCCCAGAGTGGAAAGGGGCAGCCACCGCTTACCTGTGCCAGAGCAGAGGCATCTCTGCCATGGGGCAGGCAGACTGCCAGCCCTGCAGCAGCCTTTCCTCCCCCATGCTGCTACCGGCATCCGCACCAGCTCCACGGCGAGCTCCTTACAGATTCAGCCCCTCGTGCCCTGGCAGATGCCAGCGACTGGGAAGAGCGCCATGCTGGGGGCCCTGGTTGGGCCATAGGTTGTCCCCTTTACAGCTGTGCTTCTCCACAAGCAGCTTGGAAGGAAGCTGCTACAGCCAGCCAAGATCCCACTGGAACAAGGCACCACCCATCTTATGAGGCTGACGTCTGTCACCTGGCAGTRCTGTTAACCGCCGCAAACACCCAGAGGTCAGGCCCAGGCAAGCAGCAGCTATGCAGGGCAGGCCCATCTGTTCATACCAAAGCTGCTCCAAGCTCAGAGAGCCCGTCCACGAGGCCTGGGCAGCGAGGAGGCTCTGCAGAGCACCGCTGCGCAGCTGCAACAAGCAACAGCAGCACTCAACCAGCCCCTGATACAGAGTCCACTGCAGCTTGACAGCACATCCAGACACCCCTCATGGCATCACAGACTCCTTTACAGAGATGGAGACCCAGAGTTATCCAAGGAGCCAGGAATTAAGCTGTCAAATAGGAATGCAATTACAAGCCAGCAGATGGCAACAGCACCTTGTTTAGTCTTGACATGATTTTTCCAAGTGGGGATTGCAGCAGCCCTTCCCAAACAGGTCCTGCTCTCACTCAGCTGCATCTCAGACGCTCCATGGATGTACAGAACTCCTCTAGCAGATGACCAGCCAGGCTCTGCTGCAGGGGACGGAAACAAGCTGCACCCAAGGTGCCAGGGGAGAYGAAGCCCATTCAAGGTTGCTGGAGCCCATACGCTGCAGACAGCCTGTGCCCCTGCCACACAACAGGGACACAGGCCACAGCTTTGCTCGAGACCCTTCTCAAGTCCACAGGAAAGGGGCTGCAGTCTGGCAAACAAGGAGATTTTAAGCAAGGCCAGCATGAGGCAAAAGGCACCAACACCTCAGACACAGGATAAAGCTCACAAGTCATGGCATTTCACAAAGATTTTATTTGCAGCTACCCAGCCGAGCTTTCACAGCCTCCAACACCGCAAACCAAGGGCAAGTCCAACCCAGAGATGGTCATATGGTTGACTGCAGCCGTGCCTCTAGCAGAGCTTCTGCTGTGTGAACACAGAGTTGACAGCAGCAAGCACGYGCCCAAGGAGAGATAGCAGGTTCAAGTACCAGGGCATAGAAGTCCTCATGCTTCTCCAAGCACATATGGCACCTGCCCAGCTGGCCAAGCAGTGCATTTGGTATTAGTAGAGCTGTAAGTGGTTGCTTCATTTTCCACATTGACTCCAGTCACCCATGGGTCTAGAGATCTTGAAGTTCATGCAGCAGTAACAGGATAGAAATGCCTTTCAAGGCAATCATTCTCCAGGGACATTAATATTTGAGCACATTATTGTGCAGCTGTCAAGCTGAGTCCCTCTGCATACCGCCCTCCCTCCTCTGCCTCTTCCCCACTTTAGCTAGGGACAGTTTCCCTAACAGTACTAGGCTATGAACAGTTCCCACCCCTTCACCTTGGACTTCCTTATATGCTGCTGCCCAGAGGACCACAAACATATTGAACCTCCTGTAGCTGCCAATACCACTCTGCAGGAGCTGAGCACACTCCTCTTACCTCCTAGCAAAATGGTTGCTGCAGGAGCAGTTGGCGCAGCCCAGACACTCCAGACGCTGAGTGGGAAAGCCACATGCCCATGTTTCTCGCTGCCTGGGGAAGGAAGGCCAAGTGTCTCTTGCACAGAGCTGTGCTCTAGGAAAGCTACAGAAGAGCTGGGTATTGCACATACCACAAGACAACTAGCCCATATTATCCTCCAGCATGTGTTAGGTTCTGATCCAGTCCCATTGTGGGGTCAACTCATTTTAAGAAACATGAACATTGCTGATCATGGTAGATTTATAAAAAATTTTAATCACACAAAACTGAAGTTTGTGATGAAGACTAGGTTGACAGTTCCTCTTAAATACCAGTATGCATAAGACATTGCATTAGGCACTAGGCAGCAGCCAACATCAGTTAGAGTCTGGCAACAGAAATCATTTTAATACCTCCCTTCATACTTCGTGGAATTACAGGCTTTTGTAATACATATTGTTTCCACAGACAAGTTATTCAAGGTTCCCCCACCCCACCTCTGTACATCAGTAAACCATGTGTATTTGCACTAGAGTAGGGTTAACAACATTAGTGGCATCACAACCATCAAAAAAGGACAATTTTCTATACAAGATCTTTGCAAAAGTTGCAACAGGATTAGTGCATTATGACAGAACTGGAGATGGAAAAAAGTTGGCATGCTAGAGTCCAACACAAATAAAGACAATAGGCAGCTAGTTGTATGTACTATATTGACAAGATACTGATTGGTTACATGAAGAAACATACAATACAAAATACAGAAGAAACCAGTTTTGCTTCCCTCTGCCCCACCCCAAAATACTCATAATTGATTTGGTCAATAAGTGGCTAAAAAGCCAGGAGTTTGTCACTATAATGCTACAGTTTAGTGGTTTTCCTAGGCATATTGTACTGGTATTAGCCTTAGCTTTTACATGTGGATGATTTTAAACAAGGTTCTGTCTAGTCTCGATATCCCTTTGTTTCCAATAGTGAACTACAGTACTGTGGGACCTGCGTGCTGCTGGCCCTCACCCACAGGAAGGGATGAGTTGGCTAGGCAGACACCAGGTCATGCATCCACCACCACCAGGAAGAGGGAAGAGCAGAAGTTCATATATTAAAAAAGTGACTTAAGACTTAGAATTGAATTAGTATTTGTACAGAAAGGTGCAGGTGGAAGAGCTCCCTCCAGCCTATGATCAGAAAGGGATGGAGAAATCACAGCAGCCACTGGCAGCAGCTGCTCTACTGTAAGTGCGATTGGTTAGAGTGGATTCCAGTCACGTCATTCGAAAGGGCTTCGGTCAGGTGGGAACAGTTGCTCAATTGCTGCAGCACTGGCTCCTACTAGGCTGACTGCTTTCTTGAAGGTCAACAACCCGATTTCTACCTGGACCACCAGGAGCGTTCTGGGGTTCATTTTTTGGCAGTTTCTTGGCTAGAAAGAAACAACACATTAGTAGGCTTCTCTAAAAAGGTCAACCTCCTCCCTATTGCTTCCAGATCAAGCTGGGCTCAGCCCTGCTTTGGTCCAAGCCCTCATCTCTTAAGGGGTTTGGGATCAGGTGCTGCTAGCAGCACAAGTATAGTAAAGAAACATACTCCAGCTTTGGCTGTCATGAATTCTGCTCCTTCCTTACTCATCCCAGATAAGGGAAGAGAGGGAATGGGTTCGCAGGGCAAAAGCCCCAGGCAGTCAGCGACTGTCTGGGTGACTGACTGTTCACAACAGGATAGCAATTTGGTCATCTGCTCCAGGAAGAGCCTCTAGAACCTGGCTGACATGGCAATTCCCATGGTTTTCAGTGGGATGCACTGCTGCTGCTCAGAGTTACTCCAGACATTCTTCTTCACACAAGCTGTTACCTATTGCCATGAAGATTTCATTCACATTCATTGCTGTCTTTGCTGATGTCTCCATGAACAGCAAGCTGTTGTCATCTGCATATGTTTGTGCATCCTAGAAACAATCAGAGTGGTAACAGCATTCTGCTAGCAGGAGGGCCAAGCAGGCTTCACAAGCTTCACTTATTGGCAGACAAAACAGTAAAGAAACTGTCTGCCCCACCGCAGGCCAGATTCCCACCCCAATTCCCTGAACTCTGCTCAGCCCTGACAGCTGGAAGATAAGCACCACTGAACACTGGAGGCTGGGACACCAGCCGTGCAAGCCGGGGTATAACAGCACTGACTGTTTGTAAGCCACTTGACCCAAATGTAGACACAGGGTATTTCTCAAGCATAACACCTTGTACTTTGGTTAGCTAGGAGTGTAATACACACTATGAATCCACCACAAACAGTTCTGTGCAGAGGTCTGAGATAAGAGCGTCTCCTTAAGTGTCTGCCTTAAGSAACTTAAGGTAAGAGCTGTAAAAACTAGAGACCAAGCTGGGAATCTTCAGATATCTTGTATCTAAAGGATGCCATTTCATACCTTACTGGAGGTAGACTATACAAGTAAGACAGTAGCAGAGGCTGAAAAAGGAAGCTTGTGCTCTAAGGGCCTTTTCCTCCACATACATCATGTAAAGAATTGTTATCAAGAGCAGCTACAGGGGCTGCAAAAGGAGAGGCAGGCTACAATTTCCTTTGAGTCTCCTTCTGGGGTCCTCAGTCTAGCATGAATCTTGACCACCACACTTTTCCTCAAAGTATTTCTAACATAGCTATCATCTCTCCCGCTTCAGCAAAAAACCTGCTTTCCTGACTTATTCAGGCAGCAATTGATCTGGGTTCCAGCTTACCTGAAAGTCCACAGCTCTCTTGGTAGCAAGATCTGCCTTGTTGCCTGCTAGTGCAATTACAATATTGGGGCTAGCCTGCCTCTGCAACTCTTTCACCCAGTTCTTGGCTCGTACAAATGTGTCCTGGAAACAAACAGGAGGTAGCAGTCAGGAAGGGCAGCCTTTTGTTAATCCACAGCGAAGATATGATTAGAACAAGTCTTTCCTGGAAGAAGTGTTTTGCCTCTACAGCACTTTGCAGCAGGATCCTTTATCAGCTTAGACAGCCTTGGTCAGAGCTGAGGAAGAGGCCATTAGCAGTCTTCAAGAAACTCAGTACCTGCAGGTGGCAAGATCTGCTGGCATCTGCAGGGACACCAAACCCAGACACTCTCCCAGAGAATTCAGAAGTGTCAGCTACRTGGGCAAACGCCTCCTTCCCAACAACCGCTCACAGCCCTGTGCAGTACTCACTGTGTTAGTGATGTCGTAGACAACAATGGCTGCCTGGGCACCTCTGTAATACATTGGTGCCAGGCTGTGATACCGCTCTTGTCCTGCTGTATCCCATATTTCAAACTTCACTGTTGTGTCATCCAGACAGACTGTCTGCGTTAGGAAAGCAGCTGAAAGAGAAGGTGTGCGTTTGCCTTACCTCCGGCTGGAGAGCCCCTGCAGGCAGAGCCAGCAGCTTGGAGTAGTTCTGCTTTTGCTTTAGGAGCCAGCAGAAAGCTCAAACAGAGGCCAGGGCAGTGCCAGTTGCTGTGGAAGTTAGAGCTCTGCTGCGTCAAGCTACTTGCACACAGGATCCACATAGTCACCAAGCACCAAACCACCACCAGGACRGCTCTGGCAGCCCAGTACAGAGAACCATTTAGGCAGTGGTGTTGCTATGGAGCCATCTCCCTCCCCAATAACTACCCTTCAAAGATTATACAGTGCAGGTGCAACATCTCCAGGACTAGCTTTGAGGACTATCTCACAGCACTGAAGTCAGTCTAGTTACATTACACTGATTTAGTAACTGGTTATTTTCTTGTTCCTGTAAGTATATAATACCATGGGTTGCAACTAGAATGAGCGCAACCAGCCCTAGATACAGAATGAAGTAGGACAGCAGAGTGTCCACATGATCCTCTGCAAAAGAGCACTGAACCCTGCTTGCCCATGAGCTATACTTAGAGCTATATTTAATTCCTACATGGGTTACTATAGGGGTAAAACAAGCTTTTTCTCAGCACTCACTTCTTACTGTCAGGAGATGAGGGTGCTGACAGACCTTTGATTGGTAACAACACTGTGCTAATGATTTAAAGTTAAGAAATACAGGACCTGAAAGAACTGTGGAAGTAGTTTACAGTATCAGGCTAAAAACAACCCTGAAATCTCAGGTCCTGATCTGAAAGCACAATTAAGGGATATAAACTGAGTTGAAGGCCTTGGTTCTAATTGGAAGCAGAAATTCAAGGACTGGAAGTGAAGGAGCCTTAGAGGCAGAGCACTTATGGTTGCCATAGCACTATCCTCTAGTGCACCGATTTTCACACTAACAAGCAAATTATAAACAAAGAATTAAAGCACTAGCTGTTTGACTATTTGTAGCTAGAATTTCAGACCAGACTGAAAGAGTCATTAATAACCTCCGATACCCCTGGACCGCATTACTGAGGCCAGCACCTTTCACACTTAGGCATTTGGACTTGACACTCACCTCCAATTGTGCTCTCCTGGTACTCATGGAACTGTCCCTTCACAAAGCGCAGAACAAGGCTGGACTTCCCCACCGCTGACTCACCCAACAGAACAAGTTTAAACTGGCAGATTTTGTTTCCAGCAGCTGGTCCATTCGGTCGAGCAGCTCCACCTCGACCTGCCATTGTGGGCGAAGCGCAGGAGTGCCAAGAGCGTAAGGATGCTGCAGACTCCRAACTCAGATTCACCTGAAGGCAGGTTCCAACTGGAAAAGGAGGTCGCAGTTAGCAACATGCTCATGGACCAGCACAAGTCAGTTGTTTTGATCTGATACCATCATTGGTGCAGGTAGGTGCCAATTCCTTCCCGCTGTGAGAAGTTCTTGCCATCAGTTGCAAGCACCATAGCATTAACAGGTTTGGGCTGGTCAGCAGCTCCTTCAGTAACATCTTAAATTGTCCAACTGTCCTCAAAGGAGGGATATTAATAGTACAAGCTTTTCTCCCCACCCAGGGCCCTCTAGCACTTCCACTACATGCAAATATTGTAGACACCTCATTAGGGCAAGTCAAGTAAAAACAGCTAACACACCAGCCAGTGTCATTAGACCTTTAATAAAAGAGCAATTACTCAGGCCATGGAGGCTATAGAAGTTGATCTTCGTGACTTCAACTTGTTCCTCTTCTAGATTCACCAGATAACTTCAGATTATCAATGCAACACAGAGATGCTCATGAGGCCTTAAGTACCCTATAGAAGCCATTTATGAAATGCAGTACTGTGACAGTTCTCCACAAGACATTCAGACAAAGGGAGTTTCTATATTCAATCTGTTAGCTTAAAGGTCCTTAAACCAAGCCATTAAGCTTYGCATCTAAAAGCAGTCCTTAAGATGACATTTGAATTGCTGTGCAAGAAGCATGTCATAGGGAAATTAAGATCTTTTCTCTAACAGATTTGCTGCATGTTCACAGACTGGAAAGAAGCCACTCTCCATTACTGCTGCAAACCAAACTGCACCAAACGGAGGTCTGGAGGGCTTTAGCTCATGCCAGAAGCAGCATGCATTAGATGCTGCCCTACATCTTATTCAAGCTGCCTCATTTGTACTTATTGCACGTCATCCCTGGCTGTCAGGTTACTGGCCTGCTTCTTCACTATGAAGAGCAAGTCTCAAACCCAGGTACACTGAACAGAGCAAACGGGAAGCATCACCAGCAATCAAAACTGCCATCCCACTTCCCAGCACTCCTAAAACATGCAGCCCAACAGCAGCAAGTCTTTAGAGCTGTGCAGAAGCACAAAGCACCACAGTAGGAGTAAAACAAGCCATTTTACATCCATAGCTTAGCCACAAATGAAGCCTCAGTGCTTCCCTAATCAATTAACTCAATTACTATGAATTATCCACATGCAGCTGAAGAATATTTTCTCAGTTCAGAGTTGCAGGGATTTAGGCATATTTCTTGTCCTTATCACAACTCCTACCTCCTGTTAATGATAAAATGCCACAACTCATCACTTCTGCTCTGTACGACCACTTTCCTTTAACTCTCATAAAGGAACTTCTTGACAAAGACTGCAAAAAGCCCCCAAAAGCCGATTTCTTCTTGCACTGAGTTCTGAGCATGCCCAGAAGGATACTTTCCTGGAAGGAAACACTGGTCTGAAGCATTGAAAAAGCTGATGAGAAAGACAAAACTTTAAGCCTGTTATAAGTCAGAGTTGGGATATAGCCATCTCATTCAGCATTCACCCAGCCACACACCAGATTCCTATGAATAGGAAGGTTAAAGCAAGTTAAACTGGGTCTTAACATCTGAGCTGGGGCAGTGTGTCCTCTGAACAAGGCTTAGGCCTGCCTTAATAAAGATATTTACCAGAGAACAGTTAAACTGGGACTAAATCAAAACTATGACTGAGCACGCTCTGTTACCAGCAATACTGTATAATAGAGCCTAGAGAGGGCAGGACTGGATAATTTGTCACCCAATGTTCATTGAATGACTAGAAAGCTAGACGTAGTGACAGATCTACCTACAGCTTAAGAAAAGCCTTAAGCTCTAAAGTGAAGTCATGGCTTATTCCAAATACCTTTTAAGTCCATCTGTACAAGATGCTGTGATAGACCATTAATACATTTGCTTTTGTAAACTGTTGCTTTTTATTATCTCATTTGTCTGAGAAGCACTATTACGCTCTGCTATAAAAGGATTACCATACCCGATGGGGTCATTAAGCATATGGCAGTTCATTAGGAACAGAGAAGAACACAGCTCCCGATGAACCAGGCTAGCCAATAGCACCTCTGAAACACTGAAGCTATTCCTGCTGCAGCATTAACAGCTGGTGAAAGCTCTAACCCACAGCTGCTAGAAAGCCCAGCCCATCATAAGAGAAATTATCAAAGCACCAAGTGCAGCTGAGATCTGAGCTGCTGGAGAACACTACACAAGAGCCAGTACCAAGTAGTACAGAGCCGAGCTCTTGCAAAGGCTAGTAACAATGTCAGGACCCCACCTCCTCTTCCTAGAAAGGACAAATGCTGGTTTGACAGAATGAGAAAGCTTGATAGGAAGCAAGTTAGCAACTTGTTTTGCTAGACAGTGAGGAAGCAGTATTTCGTAGTTCTGGCCAGGCATAGCTTGGTCCAAGATGCACATCAGAAGCTCTGCATCTGTACCAGCCTGGGAAAGCTTCCACTTCTTAGAGTTTCTCCTCCAACCCAAGGTCTCAAGGTAACAGCTTCTGCTTGTTTAACCTTGTATTCATTTAATCAGGGCAGTCTATCAGCAATATGCAAGCTCTGTGCTGTTCTTTCAGACTAACATGCTGCACATTAAACGCCAGATGAATCATGCCTCAACTGAGTTATGACCTCCCGAAATATGATAGGGGTGATTCCCAGAGCAAAACAAGGAAATCAGCCTGTTGACACCCTCAAGTCTTCATGTGACCTATATTTCAGACCTCAGTTCATTTTGCCATCTGGTTGTGCTACATGAATTCAGAGTTGAGCAAGTATGTCTGTATGTTCAACTTGTCACGGAGAGCTACTGACCAGAGCAAACAGTCAAGTATTTAGAGCCTGCAACCACTTAATTATGGAGAACCTGGTCATCATCTAAAGACTGTTTGAAGCTTGGCTGCAGGATTGCATGGCTTCATGCCCACTTGAAAAGCTGCTAGATCATTAGGATGTTTGGGTGAAGTTTACACAGTTCAAGTGACCTTAACTGCAGCCATCCCACTGAAGGTCTCAGGCTAAGAATGAGTATTGCAGTCAGCCTGAACAGTTTAGGACTTCTGCTTATGCCCACATGAAGATTTTAAGTAATTGAAGTGAGAGGCTACTACTAAAGCTGTAGACAGCAAGAGCTCCCCATTGCAGGATGATCAAATGTAGCACTTTTTTGCTAATGCCAACATCTTTGAGGATTTCTACATTGCTATCAGAAACAGAACTACAGTTCATGGAAACTCTGCATCAGCAGCAATCCCATGCAGATATTTAAAACAGAACTCAATTCTGCTAAACACAGAAGTAATAGCCAACTAAACTAAGCAAAGACTGGATCTGTCCACAGCAGTCAGCGAATACCAGCTGGAGTAACAGCAAAGGCTTCATGCTTGAATGAATACATTGCTAATACTCAGAGATTGTTCATCCGCTCTTCCAGCAAATAGTCAGCTTAGCATCCACCCCCTTCCGATTCTCATGCAAAACGGTGGCAATGACACTCAAACCACTGGATGGTCAGATCAGACTAACTACAGCAATACTGCACAGACAAATCAAATAAGCTGAAGTTGCAGCTTGTCAATACTATTAATTCAAGAAGCAAGTCAAGACCATGACAGAAGGAAGGGTAAGATAGGGTAATCATGTAATCAAGATTAATGTGTTAGTTTTCCTACTAGCTTGTAACATCACAAGATCAATTAAAAGGCTTGTGCTGTTTTATTTGCTTGCCCTGTGAGCTTCCCTGCTTACTGAAGCGCATGCAAGAGCTGAGCATCATATACAAGAGCAAAAGTATAGGAATCGTGAACTCTTGAAACAGTCTTGTACCTGTTTATGTTGAGATTAAGGACAGGTTTCAATACCTGTTGCTGTCCACAACCTAGAGTTCTAGGCCTATCATTCCTGCGATTTAGGCCGCTCAGTGCCTCACCTGTCTGCCAAGATTTGTCGTAGAGGCTTCTAAACTTCCATGAACGTTTAATTCAAGAATTTGAGTACCCCAAATGAGAAAGGGCACGCAAGCACTGTGGCATTCCCAGTCTATACAAAATCAAGGCAGTTTTCCAAAGCTGTTGGGATTCTTCAGAGATTAGCATGTAGGAGTTAAACTCATCAGGCCCAGTACAAGTAGTCTGATCTCCACAGGGCAATTGCTATCCGATTCCCATGTTAACATTTGTATGAGACCAATTGCTTCACAGAACCCCCTACCACAGGCAAGCTACTGTTTTAAGATGTCATTATAGACTTGAATCTGATATTTTTGCCCTGTGTTCACTCAGTAGTGAAAACTGCTCTGAAAGCTGGCAGCATTTAGAAACTCAATTCTGAAGAATCTAGTTACCCAAGAAGACTGCTTCTGCTCTCAGCTATGCAAGAAATCACATTTCATTGGGGATTTGCTGGCTTAGAGTCAAAATACTCAAGACAAAAGCCCCAGTGAAATATTTATCTTGTTAAATAGCTGACAGTGTTACATGAATTCCTTGGCAAAGCRAGCCCTGAAGTTATGAGCGGTTTTGCTTCACCTAACATCGAATGGGCAGCTAGCCACACTGTTAGCAGGCAGCTTGCACTACCTTGTTCCCAGCCACAACTGAGGAGTCAGCTTTAAGAGCCAGATCCACAAGCAACTTCCACAAGCAGGACCAGCAGCAAGTTTGGGAGCTACTAGAACCAACACAGAGACTCCAGTAGCCTAGATTAGCATAGCATTTAGTACTTAACCTGATTCTCCAACACATTACTACTTTTGGATGAAAAGCAAACACCTCAAAAAAAGTCTTACTGCAGTAGAGTCAGCACAGAAAGTACTAATAAACCCAGCCCTTACAGATGAGAGGAACCAGGAAACATACAGGTAAGTATATACCTCTGAGTTCTTCAATCAGAGGGAGTTTGATCAGTTTTAATACTTCATCTTTCTTTAGACAACATGCACTTCCCTCCACAAACAGAGGACACTTGCTCTTTTGATCAGTAGGGCTGTAACCCGGAACATCAGCAACAGCCCCAAACTGGGAACTAATCACTGCACAGTTGTGAGGAGCTATGCTACAGCTTTAAAAATGTAGATTCACAGACCTAAATAAGCCCAGATAGCAATTTCAGAAGTACTGCTGTGGTTATTAGACTACCATAAGTGAAATTAGGGCAGTATGTATGAGGACCTATGAAAGGATACTGCTCAGTACTGAATACAAGTAGTTAAACTGAACATCTGACCTGAACACTCAGTACTGTACATCAAGATTGTCCAAAATTCAGACCATTGTTACATACAGAAAGCTACTGTCCAGTTTCAACACTGAATCTAGTTTGCTAGATGGCATCCACTTTATTAGGGAGCTAACTTGCCTAGTTAAAGTGAGGGCTATGAAGCCAAGATCTCCCATGGATCCTATAAAGTTGATCCAACTCAGCCCTCTTCAGAGGAGAAGGCAAGTATCACAGCCTGCATGACTGAGTCAAGAAGCACAGTATTTTGGTCAAAGGAAACTATCAAGCTGACTGTGCACCTAAAACTGAAGTAGTCAGTGAGACTCACACTCCAGCCTTTCATTTTCCTCTTATAATAAGGATTTCTAGGATGAGCTGTCCTTATTCTTCATCCAAGTCACTTTCATAACCTCTGTCCGCTAACAGCAATCAGTCAGCATCTCAGATCTTGATCAGATTTTTTGCAAGCCTCAGACAACCCTGAGCCACATACACACATCAACAGTTCCCTGTGCAGAATATATTAAACACACTGAAGAGACAAAGGAAAGTAGTGTGAGCAAACCCAAATTCAGTTTAAACTCACTGGAGAATTCCATCTCAAACACTTAAATGCGAGTTTTAATATCTCCAACCAGATGCAGGAAGCTATTCCACCAGCCTAGTGCAACAGCAGAAAAATACCAACCCTTAATCTTTCCATTACTGATCCTCAGCACTGTCACACAGACACTTTCCATAGCACAAGTATAATACGGCTCTGGAGTGCTCATAGACATACCTGCATTCTCTGAAGCCTTCTTCTAGCCAGCTCAACCCTATACACATCCCCTTCATCAAAAAGATTTCCTAGGTTTAAGCAGTCACCAGAAGTTCTTGACAATGTCTCATAAAGTGAGATGTTACGCTTACTGAGGCTACCTTGCAGCTATGGGTTTTTATATTTCAACAGTTGAGTAAGCATCAGCAACAAAAGTTACTATCATTTTGGTCACACTAGCATTACAAGGAAGTTCCATGCCTAATCCAGGGGGGGTATTAGTTCTGCAGAACAGCATGACTAATTGCTTTCAAAACTGCAGTTAATGCCCTATTAGATCACCATAGACTGAACCGAGAAACATGCAATTAGAGCAGGCTGAGGTATTGTGCTTCTGCCTGTTCCTTGTACATCAGGAAAGTGACAGGGATAATATTAGAACACACATTCTAACCAGTGCCACTTAACCCAGCAGCTCTGTGTACACGATAGCTAGTGAACTCGCACACAGCCATGGTGATGGAAGATCCACAAATGCAAGCTTTCAGGATTGCTTTGGTCAAGCTTTATTTAGGGGAGCTAGAGGGACAACACACTTGCAAAGCGTGCTGTGAAAGGAGCAAAAGTGAGAGGTGGCAACTTTCTACCAAGTATTAAAGTATAAAACACAGTATTAACTTCTGCAGAATCTGTTTTACATCATCCTCATTTTAGATAAGCTTCTTACTAGCTGTATGGAGCAAAGCTACCTATTCCAGGTATCAAAACAGCCCCTGTCCCCACATTAACTTCTCTTGGGGATCTTACCTCCTTTTAGTTTTTCTTGACAATGCAAGAGCTTAGTCCTCTTTCACAGGAGTTGAGGTACGGCTAGTTTGAGGAAGTTATTCATAAGTACAGTCTGGAACAACCAAAAATTGAACAGAAGAGTCAAATTTTTAATCCTGTAGGAAAGGTTTATATCTCCTGGTTTTGGTATTGTCCACTGCTTACCACACCCTTGACAGACAGCCTATTTTTAAACCAGGAGTCCAGGAACATACACCTTTAGATGACATCCACTGTTTTGTGAACAAGAYGACAAGATCATTAGCAGCACAAAGCGGAAAACTATAATCTTCACTGCAAAAGAGTCAGTGACCTTCATAATATCTTTTCCAGACTGCACAAAGATCTACTGCCTCTAGCAGTTCCTTATTTGGAACACTACTGAATAAAAGCAAACATGAAAAACAGCATTTTCTTATCTGTTCATGTAGAACTATTCCAGGAGTTTGTTCCTGTGCTTCAGAGGAAGAAAGAGTGTTCCTTTTAGGATTTAGACACAACTTTATTCTTCCCTGGTATTGTCATTGCCAGGAAGGCTTTTTTTTTCTGGCTAGCACTTGGAATGTTTTCATAGCTTTACTCCAAACACTTAACAGAACTTGCATAAGACTACTTCAAACTTCATACCCCGAGGGAATAAAACAGCTGACTCTGCTATTTCTACATTCTACCCTCTCTTAAGTATGCTGACCAAAAGACTTCAGGCTACACCCACTTCATTAGAAGCGTTCCCATTTCGTTTCCTGTGTCTGAAAGTACTTGGCATTCTTTCCCCTCCCTTTTTAGGGAGCTATCACAACTACCTATCACCTAAACATGCAGCAGTCTGGAAAGTTAGGATCACAAGAGTTGATATGACTAGCATGGCCTGCAGAAAGTCTAGAACTGGTCCCTCTTCAGAGGCAGGGCAGCTTTGCCAAGATGAGACAATTCCACTTCCTCCCCACTTCTCACAGTGATTTAGTTTGCCAAGTAGACAAAGTACGAATTTGTTACTAGACAGTCGTTTCAGACATGAGCCTAGTCCATTATCTGTTCCACTAGTACAGCAAAGTGATCTAAGCTCAACTCTACTCAGAGAAACCAGACAAATGTTTGATTTTACTAAGCTCATATCCATATATCAGGCTAACCTTTTCCCTTACAGCTCTAGTAATTTAAATCCTTCTTCAGGAGTCCCATTTTAGCTTGCTTATGTTGCTTCCCCCACCTGGAAAGATTAGTGCCTGGCAGTGCAGGTCCTTTAAAGCTGTTTAGGCTCTATCTTAAAATGAATGTAGTCTGAATTAACCTGTATACGCTAAGGGTGAAAGATTGCCTCTAAAGGCAGATTTTGTCATGGAAAGTACTCAACTATTTGGGCATACTGTTGAGATATCAAGTTTACTCAAGAGAAGTTTGAGATAGATTATTTCAGTACTGAGAATGAGTTATTGAGCCTAAGCATAACTTTTCTTAACCCTACAAGTCTGTGCAGAACAGTGCTTTACCTGCTCTCCTTACTTCAAGGAGCCATTAAAACCAATACTGCCTCATAGCTGTTTACAGCCTTTTTAGTCACAGCTCCTCCACCTCATCCCATTAAATTGAAGCTCAGCCACCATCATGCCATGCCCCCCTCCCTCCCCCAAGCAAAAAAACCAACTTCAAAGTCAAGGCAGCAGTGAATAGAAATGGGATGTTCTAAGTGAGTTCATTCACAGCAGGGCACATTAACCCAACACGAATCAGAAGTATGATTTTATTTTTTGGTCTCAACCAAGCTTTGCAGCCCTGCCTTTAGAGTAGGCTCAGGAGTCCTAACTTATAGCATGACATCAATCCTAGTTTGCACTAAGCAGGGCAGCTCAAATATTTGGAGACCCACCACACAAAAAGCTAAGAATAGAAAGTGTGTGTTGTTCCACATAAACTTAAAATAGGACCTTAGTGTACTCTCTTCCCTCCAGTTTCCTTACGCGTTTGGAAACTAATCAAGGTCAGAGCTGTGAACAGCCATGTACAGAAGCAACAAGTTAAAGGTCAACTGAGACCAGGTCCACACTGTATTTGAGCTCACAGGCTATACAGTTTACAGTGAAAAGTCAAAGTTAATTAACAGAGCAGCAACCAAGTTGTCATGGCTCCCACCCCCCAGTCAGTTTTAGGAGCACCTTGAGCATTGTCAAGAACACGGCTCGAGCAACCTTCATGGGTTTTAGCATTACAAGCCTATTAGCTCACCCTTATTTCTGCACTGTATGCCAGTCTATGCAGGATCACATGCTGACTATGCTCAGCATAGTCGCAGCATTCACTCTTCTGCCRCACAGCAGAGCTGAAGATGGCCTCGCATCTGAGCATTTGGGGTTTTCTTCCCGTTAAGCTACTAAATGTTTTTCTTTCCAACTCTCTCATGCAAGAGCCTGCAGCACCACATAATCACTGCTCCTGTGTCCTCAAAGGGTCATGTGTGAAGTGAAGTTTCATCAGTAGGAATCCAGAGATGCCTCAGTTCTACTGGAACCTGTTTTCAGCAGTTAGAGTCACATGCTTCATTTAAGCAGTTCTCTACTTGAGAGCCCAGCTAGTCTTTCATACTCTTCTAGTGTTTCTATGCCTACTTCAGCAGTTGACTAACTAAAACAAAATATTATATCACATCTACCCTTACAAGCGCCACACCTCCCCCAAATTCCATTTAAGTTTCATGTAGTCATCTCTAAAATGCAGCACTACAAAAGAGGCAAAGCAATTGAGAAACAGCACTCATGCAGACACTCAGAATACTGACAGCAAGTGCTTGTACTTGCTATGAAGTGAGTCCGAGTCTTACTTGTAAGAAAAAAACAATAAAGAAGATTATTAAGAGTGTCAGATCCGAGATTGCACAAAGCCAGTCTCACATTCTCATCAGATTACAAGATCAGCTTGTCAAAGCTGACAGCCTTCGAGCTCACAGAGCTCCCTTTGCTGCCTGCAGAGCACCGCCGTCACGTTGACTTCGCTCCCCACGTCCACAAGGGCGGTCTCCTGGGCGCCACCGAGGCTCGCCCCCCTGCCTCGCGCCGACACTAACTCGGGACTAAGCTGCCGCAGGACCGGGCTGCTCCTACCCGGCTCCCGCTGAGCGGGATCCCCGCACGGGCGCCCTTACCTTGCGGCTTGYCAGGGCGGACTTACACGGATAAACCAGAGAGCGTTAGTCTCCGAGCCGCCTCGCCTCCGAGCGCGGAGCTCGCACGAGCGGCCGGACCGGGGCA
>NW_020449675.1:675520-677189 GCF_003343035.1 Apteryx rowi | reverse complement strand
GCCCCCGGACACCGGCCCCACTCACCGCGCCGGCACCGCCGCTCGCCCCCCGCCTCAGGTGAGTCTCGCAGGCTCTGGCCTTCACTTCCGCCTTTCACCCGTTCCGCTTCCGGATCCGCCCACCCCTTCCGCTCCCCGCCGGCAGGCCACAGGCAGCGGCGCCTGCCAATCAAAGGCGCCCTGCCCCACTGCCGCTCCGCCCCCACCCCGGACGCGCCGCCTCACGTGAGCGCCGGGAGCGGGGGCTGCGTGACGTCATGGCGCGTCCCCCGCGGGGGGCGATGGGAGTTGTAGGCCGAGGGCAGCTCAGGGATCCCGGGGGAAGGCGGGGGGATCCCGGGGGAGCCTGAGGCGTTGGGATCCTGGGGGATCCCGGGGGGAATCCCTGGGCAAGGGGGATCTCGGGGCACAAGAGATCCCGGTGCGAAGGGGGATCCCAGGGCATGGGGGGATCCCGGTGCATGGGAGGATCTCCAAGAATGGGGGATCCCCGTGCATGCGGAGATTGCGGTGCATGGGCAGATGCCAGGGCATGTGGGGGATTCCGGTGCATGGGGGATCCAAGTGCATGGGGGGATCCCGGTGCACGGGGGGATCCAAGTGCATGGGCGGATGCCAGGGCATGGGGGGGATTCCGGTGCATGGGGGGATCCAAGTGCATGGGGATGCCAGTGTTTGGGCAGGGATCCTGGTGCATGAGGAGCCTTGTGCCCAGGGGGCAAAAGCTGGGGATTCTGGTGCTCCAGGGGATCCCAGTGCCCTGCGCATCCCTTCTCCCTTCCCACCACAGAGCAGGGCAAAGAGCAGCCCCAGCCCGGGGCTTTGCGGAAGGCCACTGCAATGAGTCACCCAGAGCCGGGGCTGTAAAAATAGAGCTTTTATTTCCCATGTGAGTCTGTGCAGTTTGGGGGGCGGGTAGGGACGCACAGGTAGGATAGGTCATGCCGGGGAGATGTGGGAGTACGAGGCAGGGCTGGGGGCCGGAGTCTGCAAAAGGTACTGTTGGGGGGTAAAAAAATAAACTACAGAAATCAGCGCCCTGAAAAACGTGAAGGAAGGCGCCAAGGCCCAGAGCGGGGCGGCGGCGCAGCGGGGCCGGGCGCAGCTCCGGGGCCGGCGCCGTGTCCCGTCCCCGCTCGGAGCCGGCGCCTGGAAGCCGCCCGGAGATCCCCAAAACGCCCCGCCGGAGCCCTCGCAGCCCAGTCCCTGGGCAGCGCCCAGCAGCGTCCCGCTGCTGCCTCGGGGCGCGGCGAGGCTGGCGCGGAGCGCGGCGCCGGCGCCGGGCAGCAGGGCGAGAGAGCCGGGCCCGATTTAAAAAAAAAAAAACAACCCTGGGAAAAGAGTATCAAAAGCGTATCAAAATCCCTGCTGGTTTCGGAGGCCGGGGGCTCGGCGGGGGTGCAGCGAGGAGGGCAGGTGCAGCGGGGCCCGCCTGCGCCCCGCGGGGTCCCGGCGCCCTGCGGAGCGGCCGCGGCACCGGGCTCCTGCTCCAGCTCTCCGGGAGGGCTAAGGCTGGCGGAGCGGAGCCCCGACCGTGCGAAAGTCACCGGGGCGGGACGAGCCCCGCGGGACGGGGGTCAGTGGAAGGCGGCGGGGCTGGAGCGGAGCTGCGGGCGGGCGGGGGGCTGCCCGCGGGCCGCGCAGCCGGGGAAGGAGCGCGGCGCCGGGG
>NW_020449675.1:664170-675302 GCF_003343035.1 Apteryx rowi | reverse complement strand
TGGAGCAGCTCCATCATGCGCTGCAGCTCCCGGCTGAGGTGGGAGACCTCCTGGTTGAGGTGGGCGATCTGCAAAGGGACGGAGAGCCGTGAGCGCGGCCGGCCCGGCCCGGCCCCGCGGCAGCCGGCGGACGTGCCCGCCCCGCACCTCCCCGCACCTCCCCGCACCTCCTGGTTGAGCCTCCGGATGTTCTGCTTTATCTCCTCCGCCTCCGTGTCCAGCGCCGGGCTGGCCGGGTCGGTCCCTGCTGGAAAATCGCGGCCGGTCTCAGCCTGGCGGAGCTCGCCGGGACGCGCTGCCCCCTCTGCTCCCCCCTTGCAGCCCCCCGGGCAGGAGCACGAGGGCTCGGGACGGCCCCGGGGCTCGTCCTGCCCCGCGCGGCGCCGCCGGAGCTACCTGACGTCGGGGAGTCCCTGGAGGCGCTCTGCAGCGGGGGGTCCACGTTGAAGCAGAAGGTTTGCGCCTCCGACGTGCCCCCGTCATCTTCGATGCCATCCACCACCCTAGGGCAGGGGAGAGGGTGCAGAATGGGGGCGAGGCCCGGCCCCAGCCGCCCCAGTTGGCGTGGGGCAGCAGACCCGCACTCCCCACGCGTGTGCACGGGCTGGGGAGCACTGGGGAGGACGGTGCGTGCAATGTGGGGAGGGGGCCGCCCTCTCCCGCACATGCACGCAGCAAGGTGCACACGCGTGGCATGCACAGACACGTGTGCATGGACACGCGTGGTGCGCGAAACCCGCCGGGGAGCCCCGGCCTCACCTGGGGCTGAGGTCCGGGGGGCCGTAGCTGTGCAGGGAGGGGATCAGCAGCTTGGCCGGCTTCCTGCCGCCGCCAGCCTCCCTGTCCGAGAGCGGGGCATCCCGCCGGCACCGCGGAGAGGGGCTGCGGCCCCGGCGGCAGCGGGCCGGCGAGCGGCAGTTGCGCCGCAGGGCTGAGAGCTGGCACAGCTCGTCACCCAGCAGGCTGCTGAGCGACCCGCGGCGCCCCGGGCTGCTGAGGCTGGGCAGCAGCAGCTTGCGGCGGGCGATGGCAGCGGGCGAGTGCTGGAAAATGTCATCGGGCTCCTCGCCGTCCTCGAGGATGGAGGGAAGGGGCTTCTCCAGGGAGGCACCGCTGTCAGGACGCAGCTGCGGGTGGGCGCAGGGAGGTCAGGGCCGTCCCCGCACGGGGCACGGCTGTCCCCACCCTGCCGCCCCCCGGCCGGGCACCAACCTGCGCCGCCTGCGCCAGCCGCGGGGACCGGGCGAAGCGGAGCAGCCCCTGGGGAGAGAGCGCAGACGCCCGTCAGCGCCGGCCCCGGGCTCGCCGGGCTGCAGCCCCGCGCCTGCTCCTCGCCCCGCTCCTGCCGCGGCCCCACGCAGCCGGCCCGAGCTCTGCCAGCGCTCGCACCCTCACCCAGCCCTGTGGCCCCGGGCCGGCGGGGGCACCCGGTGGGAACGCCCTGTCCTGCTTGCCGGCTCCCTCTCCGGGATGTGGCATTGCCCCGGTTTGCCAGCCTTGCATCCGCCTTGGCTTTCCGCATTGCAAATGCTCTCGAGCGCAAGCTCGCCGAGCTGCTCGCAGCTGGGGGAAGCCGGGCTGTGGCTGCACAGCCCCACGGACTGCAAGCGTGCGGCACACGTGCCCCCCCTCACGCCTGCCCTCCAAGCCCCGCTCTGGGGTGCAAGGGGAAGGGAAGGAGGCTCGCTGAGCCCTGCGYGAGCCCTTGGATGGGGTCTCACCGTCTCCACTCCCGGCAGGGCTCTGGGTCCCAGTCAGCTCCAGCTCCCTGCATCCCCGTGGCTGCTGCCAGCCCTGCACAGGGGCATCCCCCCCCCCCCCGGGGGGCAGCCGCTGGGGGAGGCAGGGCTGGCGCAGGGGCAGGACACGCACCCACCTCCATCTCGCTGCCCTCCCGCAGGTTGAAGGTGAGGTCCTGGTGGATGTCGGCCGTGAACTTGCTGGCGTACTCGGGGTAGAGCTGCAGCACCTCGCAGAGCCCCCGCAGCCCGATGTACTGCAGGTCGCAGTAGGTCAGTGCCTTCACGTCCGCGTTGGTCTTGATCACTTGGTCCTTGCTCGGCAGGTCGGCTCCGATCAAATCCCCTTTGCCTGCGGGAGGGGATCGGTCGCAGCCCGGCGGCGCGAGGGCATCCCAGCCTCCACCGAGTCCTCGCATGCACCGAGGCTGGAGCAGCCTGCTGCCCTCACCCAGGATGGCCAGCACCACGTTGTCCCGCAGCACCTCCAGGGAGCCGGAGCACACGAAGTAGTTGGCCTGCAGCGCGTCGCCCTGGCGCAGCAGGTACTCGCCCGGGGCGCAGAACGAGGTCTTGATGTGCAGCGAGAGGGAGCGCAGGCAGCCCCGGCTGGCCGTCTCGAAGACGGGCAGCTGCAGGATGTCCTTGTTCAGGTGCATGGCCACGTCCGCCCGCAGCTCGTCGGGGAAATCGTGCAGCAGCTGGGGGAGAGGAGGCCGGGTGCTGGTGGCGCACACGCGGGGCAAAGGGAGAGCAGGCTCCCCCCCCGCGGGACCTGCCGGCCCCAGGGCGGAGATCTGCTGCCAGCGACGGGGCATCGTGCAGCGCGGCAGGCCGGGGTGCCTGTGCTAAAGCCCGCAGCAAGCCTGGGACACCTCTGGCTGTTTTAATGGGCTCCCTCTGCTCCCCATGCACGTCCCTGCTCCCCGTGCCAGCAGGAGTCATGCCCCAGTCCCAGCTCCCAGCTCTGCTCCCCCCAGCAGCAGTGAGTGTGTGCATGCACCTTTGCACACTCACGTGCTCGCACAGGCACACGCTTGCACCTGTGGAGCTGGCCCGGCCGGCTCCATCACCCCACGCTCCAGGTGCAGGACGGGAGGCAGGAGCAGGGCTGGCCCAGCGCCGCCAACGGTTCCTACCTCGTTCGCATCGATGCCGTTGTTCACCGACCAGGTGGTCTGGAAATACTCCAGCATCCGCTGCTTGAGCTGCTGGGGGAGGCGGTGGACGCGGATGAAGTCCTTGAGGTCCTTCATGCGGGTGTGGTAGAGCGAGCGGCGCGAGTACATGCGCTGGATGATGGCGGTGACGTTGCCGAAGACCACGGCGTGCATCAGTGCTGGGGGCCGGGAGGGCAGCGTCAGGCCGGCAGCAGGGGCTCGCAGCGCGCCGAGCCCCGAGAGTCCCCTGGCCCCGGCGCCGTCCCCGCGGGGCACCTGTGCCCCTCCGCACCCCCAGGCTGCCCGCCACGGCGGCCGGCCGACGGGGGCCCCGAGCTGGCCCCGCTCCCCGCCTCACCCCCGATGAGCATGGTGCAGATGGAGAAGATCTTCTCGGCGTCGGTGTTGGCGCAGACGTTGCCGAAGCCCACGCTGGTCAGGCTGCTGAGGGTGAAGTAGAGGGAGGCGATGTAGGCGCTGCGGATGGAGGGGCCCCCCACCGAGTTGTTGATGTAGGGAGCCTCCAGCCTCTTGCCCAGCTCGTGCAGCCAGCCTGCCAAGCAGAGGCAGGGGTCAGCACCAGCCACGCGGCCCCGCGCAGCCCCGGCTCTGCCCTCCGCTTGCGGGGCCGGCGGCCGGGGGGCTCCCRCCTCCCGAGAGCAACGCGCGGGGGGGAGCAGCAGCCCCGGGAGCCCAGGCGCGTGCGGGCAGCCCCGCAGCCGGCGCCGCTCACCGATGTCCCAGGTCCGGGGGTCGTTGCTCTCCATCTCCTTGCGGCCGATGACGTACCAGATGCAGGCCATCCAGTGGGCCAGCAGCGCGAACATGGACATGAGCAGCGTGAGCACCATGGCGCTGTACTGCGAGTAGCGGTCCAGCTTCTGCAGCAGCCGCAGCAGCCGCAGCAGCCGCACCGTCTTCAGCAGGTGCACCAGCGAGGTCTGGGGAGCGGGGCAGGCGGGTGAACCCGCGAGCCGCAGCCAGCGCCGGGCAGGGACCCCCGCCGCCCCCGGGCAGGGACCCGCCACCGCGGGGCCCCGACCGGCCGCAGCTGCCAGGAGGGTYGTGGGCGACGGGGCAGGCCGGGAGGAGCTGCCTCCCCAAAGAGCCGGCCACCACCGTGCCCGACCACAGCGGGCAGCTGGGGTCAGCGTTGTCGGGGCCCCGAGTCACCCCAGGAGACGGGACGGGAGGTGACGGGCAGGAGCGGTGGATTTGCTAGCGGAGGCTGGGTGTGGTGAAGCCATGTTGAAGCCAAGCTGATCTAATCTACTTTGCAAAGGGAAGTCTCAGTGAGAGGCTGTGTCTCGCCTGCAAAGATCACGGACGCAGCGAGCTAGAGATGCCCCAGCTTAGGCTGATCGGTTTGGACGTGCAGCGATGCCGAGCTGCATCAGCCCCCAGGGCTTCCTGCACTGCCCAAAGCGCCTGTCTCCGTCCTCCTTTCCCTTCCTATCTCTGCGTCAGGCCCTGCGGGGAGCCCAGGGCTGTGGGGCACAGCGAAGGAGGCCATGTGTTAGCTGCTGCTGAAGTCGGCCACCCACCAAAGCYGGCTGGGACAGAGCAGCTCCCGTTCCCACCGCCACTGCCCCCCGTCCTGGCAGCGGCCGTGCTGCGCGCTCGCTCCCTTGGCAGCCTTTTGCAGGAAATCGCTGCTCGCACCCTCGCACTGCAGCCTCCCCACGCAGGGTGCTGCTCCCCGCGTGCCTCCCGCTCCCCCCTGCCCTGGCAGAGACAGCTAGAGGCCCCCGCAGCCGCAGCCCCGGGAACGGGAATGGCCCCCTGCAGCCGCAGTCCCGGGAAGGGCCCCGCTCCGGCGAGCTTGTTTTCCTAGCCAGCAGCATCAGCTGGGGCGCGAGCGGGGCTGGTTTGGCTCAGGAGGCAGGTCTAGCCCCTGAGCGCCTTCGCCTTCCCCGCTCTGCTGCGGTGCCTCCGATAAGCATAATTGCAGCCTCTGCGCTCGCCTYGCTCCTTCCCTCCCTTCTCCAATTAGCAGAGGATGGTAACGGGGCTGCAACACACTTGTGGCAGCACATCCCTGCCCCGCTGCTCAGCTGGGGCCCCGCRAGGGCTGGTGGAGGCTCAGGCTGGGAGCCGGCTCTGCCAGCTGCATGTGCCCATGTGTGCACGTTTGCATGCGCACTTGTGTGCATGTGTGTGCCTGCCTGCATGCTTGTCTGCACGTGTGTGTGCCTGCATGCCTGCACTCTTGTGTGCGTGTGCCGCATGCATGCACGCTCATGTGCATGTGCCACATGCATGCATGCTTGTCTGCATGTGTGTGCATGCATATGTGGAGTGGGGGAGGACGGGTTTCCAGGATCCGCACTTTTGGAAGTGGGAGGCTGAATCTGCATCCCAGGCACACATACACGCCTCTCCCAAATCCAGCTCCGATTCTGAGGGTGGCTCAAACGCTATGGTAGCGTATGGGACACCGCGCAGGATCTGTCCTGCAACAGGCCACAGGGCGAGGGGATCCTCCCGGGGGCTCCCTCCCGCAGGGCTGCTGTCGGAGCAGGCCGTGCTGCTGGCTGCTCTGGAGCAGGGCCGGCTCTGGTGCTGGAGCGGGGCACCCAGGGCATGGCCATTCCCGGTGYGTCCAGGCAGCCCCTGCCCCACCGCCCATGCACCAGCGCACGGCAGCAGCTCCTGGGTGCATGGGGCATCCCCTGCCYTCCTGCTCTGGGGATTCACCGCCCTTCCAGAGCTGTCAATGGGCAAGCGCCCATCGCAGGCACTGCTACGACGTGCGGACGMACAAGGTATTTGCACCCCTATGCAGCCGAGCCCCTCCCGGACCATCCCCACGGCGCCTGCAGAGCACCCGCGCATGGTGCGCAGGGCGGGCGCTGCCTGCAGCTCTGGATCGGCGCTTTGGCAGTTGCTGTCGTTTGTGGCTGCCTCTGGTTAAATTAAGACGCGTGGGAGGCTTCCCGCTATAGCTGCCATCTCCGCTTCCCCGCGCTCCCCGCGCCGGCTCGCAGACAGGCGCACATGGACCGGCGCCTCCRAAGGGAGCCGTTCGCTGCCCGGCGGGCCGCGGCGCGAGCGGCACTCACCACGGTCACGTTGAACACGTACAGCAGGTCGAAGGGCAGGGCGGCGATGAGGTCCACGAAAAACCACGTGGCCACGTAGTGGATGCAGATGGAGCGGGGGTCGTACACCACCTGGCCCGACTGGCTCACGTACGTGGTGCGGAAGTTCAGGACGATATCTGCCCGGAGAGAGCGCGCGGCCGGCGCTCAGTGCCCCTCGCCTCCGCTGCCGGYGGCAAGCGATGCCGGCTCCCCGCTCCTGCATCCTCCGGCTGCATCCCTCCCCTGCCCAGGCTCGTCGTCTCGCCCCGCAAGGGCGCTCCGAGCCCGGCACCGACCTACCCAGGATGAAGAGCATCTCGACGGCGATGTCGCTGACAATGGTGCTGCGGGCGGCCGACGGGCTGTCCTCCGTGCCCGTGAAGCAGACGTTGTAGGGGACGGTGACGGCCACGTAGAAGGTGGCCAGCAGGATCAGCCAGTCCCAGAGGGCCTTGAAGACGCTGTAGTGGAGCAGGATGAAGCGGGACTTCTGCACCGAGGCCACTTTGTACTCGGGGATGGATGGCTTGTTCTCAAACACGTTCTGGAGGAAACGGCAGGGATGGCACCCGCGGGCAGGGACTGTCCCCGCACGAGAGGGGACGGAGGCCCGTGCAGACCCCTCTCTTCATGAGACCCCGCTGGCCTGCGGGTTCCTCTGATGCCCGCCCAGATGCCAGGGTGACAGACTCGCATTTCCAAAGGGGCACATGCAACATGGGCTGCCCTAAGGTCACCCGCAGAGGCAGTCACGGAATATCTGATTATGGCAAATAAATTAATGTTATGCTAATGCTATTAATGGCAATCCACTGGCTGCTGCCCAGAATGCTCCGATGTGCAAAGTCTCACGCTGTGGGCAGCCCCGGCAGAGCCGCTGACACCGTCCTTGCAAAGCAGCGACAGCTCTGCTGGGGAGCAGCTAACGTGCCGCCTGGCCCTGTCCCTCACCCCGGCACGCAGCAGCCCCCGCGGTTCAAAACCGGCACGCTGGGACTCTTTGCCCAGTTGCCAGGTCCGGACCCAGCCCAGCCGGTCACAGACCTCCTCCCTGGCCCAGCGTTCGCAGGCGGTGCCCGTCGCTGCCCAGGTTCCCCCCCACCGCCGCACGAGCAGCCCGGCACAGGGACGACACGCGTCACTGCTCCTGCTGGAAACCCCGCCGCCGGCACACYGGGTGCCGGAGCCTGGTAACCGCGCTCCCCCGAGCATGCGGCTGCTTTGAGACCGAGCAGCCGGGCTTTCTTGACAGCTAGTGTGCGATAAGAGAAACAGGCCTGGAAGAGCTGCCTAAAGGTTGGCACTGCCATGGGAAGCTCCGCGCGCACTGTGGCYGCTCTCCCATTGCCAGCGAGCCACATCTGCGCTGAGGACGCGGTGCGGCTGCCTGGGATCGAGGGCGTTTCAGTGCCTGCGGGAGGGCAGGGAGCTGGCCTGCACATGGCCCCTGCCCGGCAGGCGTCGAGCAGAACCAGGGCTCCCTCARATCCTTACGCGGTTGATTTTCATCTCGCCACGGTCCCTCCGGGCAAACTGGCTGCTGAGCCGGTGCAGCACGGTCCGGCCCTGCCTCCGCGCCGCCCGCAGGTGCGCGCTCCCGGCCTTCCTGCTCCGTTGCTTCTCTGGAGTGGGCGAGAAAGGCTCGGTGAGCGGGAGCGCTGCCCGGCCGCCGGCGGGACCCCTCCGCGCACGGGGCGGCTCAGCCGAGCTCTGCGGGCCCCGGMGGCAGGGGCGGCCCTGTCCCCTTGCTCCTGTCCCCTTCCCCTGGGAGCCACCATGGTGCAACAGAGCAAAAGACGTTTTGGGGACACCACCCAGCACCAGGAGCACCGGCCGGGCACCCAGACGCCAGGCAGGATCATTCTGGGAACCGGGAACCCCTTTGCCAAGCGCCCACCGCACATGCCACTCCCCAAATCCCATCCCCATCCCACGGCTCACCCTCCTTCTTGTCGCCCGAGTAGCCCTTGCCCCGGCTCTCTGTGATGTCCTTGAAGGAGAAGAGGAAGAGCACCACCTCCCCCTTCTCGTTCTTGATGGGCATGATGTCCAGCAGGCACCAGAAGGCAGCTCCTGCTCGGAGGAGAGGAGCGGTGAGGGCGGCACGGACCCTCCGCCRCTCTCCGTGCCGGCGGGCTCGCCCCGTGCCCCAGGGCCCCAGCGCCGCGGCCCGCGGGGCCCGGCCCCCCGTGCCACTCACCCCCCTTCTTGTAGAAGCAGACCTCGGTCTGGTACTCCTGCTTGCCGTCCAGCACCTTCTCGATGCGCTGCAGGACGGGCTCGCTGGTCTCTGCCCCGCAGAGGAAGCGGCAGCTGCAGTTCTTCTGCATGACCTCGGTGCGGGCGAAGCCGGTGAGGTCGCAGAAGCCGTCGGAGCAGTAGACGATGGGGAAGCCGCGGCGGACCTGCGCGTTGGCCAGGATGAAGTTGCTGTCTGAAAGGAGAGGGACGCGGCTGCGGCTGCATGCGGGGGAGCACGAACAGCCGCTGTGCCCCATGGCAGGAGCCCGGCTCGCCCGCTCCCGCCGCGGGGCCGCATGGGAAGGGGACCAGGCATTCGTCCTGCTGCCGCCTGCTCCTGTGCGCAGACCCTGCTCTCCTCCGCAGCAGCAAAGCGCCCAGGCGTCTGGCTCCCCRCACCACCCCCCCCGGGCCAGGCCTGGCGTCCCCCCTCCGCCAGCCTTGCCCCACGGCTCCCGGGACCGCCGAGCCCGCCGAGGGCTGGCAGAGCCAGGCAGAAACGTGCACCATCACGTGAACCGGGGCTGATCTCCAGCCCAAGCTGGGGGCTCCGGGGAAGGGCTCCTGGGGCAGCCCCTCCGCTCTGGCACCCCGGAGGCCCCAGCCCCACCGCGCTGGAAGGGGAAGGAGCCCAGGAGCACAGATATAGCTCCTGGCTCCCATCGTCACAGAGACGCGATCCCAAGCGACGCGATTCACACCTCCCCCTCGCCATCTGCCGCTCCCACCTCCCCGCTGGGGCTACGGCAGCTTAGCAGGAGCAGCAGCAAACCCGGCCGGGAGCTGCCGGCGCTGGGGCTCCAGCCCGGGCACGGCACCGCGGTGCCCCAAGGGCTCCCCGGCAATACTCCCACCCCAGCAGTGAGGTGGTTCCGGGTGGACGAAAGCCCTCGCCACCCCCTGGGCTCCTGCCCAGCCCCAGAGCAGCTGCTTTGGCATCGCAACCCGCCACCGAGGCGGTTGCCGGCGGGGCAGAGCGGGGCCCGCAGCAGCACCTTGCGCAGGCGCTGCGCCAGCAGGGACAGACGGCCTCGTGCCGAAACGAYGCCTAGGAGCCGGCGTGCGCAGCCAGCCGGGCTCACAGGCTCCGTGCTCCCRCCTGGCGAGGGCCCCTCCGCCCCACGGGCCGGGCACTGGCAGCGGGAAACACGCTGGCTCCCCCATTTCACAGCGAAGGAGAGGGAGGCCAGCAGTAGACTACGGTGCCCGTGGAGAGGCCCTGATGCTGTGCCAGGCCAGCAGCAGCCTGGGCAAGGGCGGAAGGGGCTGCGGAAAGGATGCCAGGCACACACGACCCCAGGGCGGAAGGGCTGCACCGGGGCCATCGCAGCACAGCTCAACCCAGGATTAGCTCGGAGAAGCAAAAATAGCTTGAGGCTGTGACTAAGGCCAGATTTTGGCTCTGGGGAGCCAGGATTACTGTGCTGTCCAGGGTGTGTTATTAGAAAGAGGAGGAAAAAAAAGGACTCGCCTTTAGGAGCGGCTCTGCCATGAGAAGGGGGCTGTGGCCCTGCCAGAGGCTCGGCAGCCCCTGCGCAGCAACCGGCCTGCCTGGACAAGTGACCTGGGGCTGAGCAGGCAGCAGCTGCGCAGGAGAGCCGGGGTTAGCTCGCACGGCGTATCACTGCAGCTAAAGCCCCTCTCCATGGCAGATAAAGCTGATAAGAGACATAGCAAACCCGCAAAGCCAAACACTACTTAAAAGTGCCTGGAAGGTGGGTTTGAGCAATCGAAGGCAGGATGCTGTCAGCCACCTTCGTTCCCGGATGTCCCCAGGGCAGATTCCCAGGCAGCTCCCCTGCAGACCTGTTGCATCCGAAAGCCCCAATCCAGATCTCCAGGGCCCCAGGGCCAGCAAAGGCGGGCACTGTCCCTGCTGCCCGCAGAGTGCTGCCAGCAGCGCAGAGCTGAGGGGAGCTTGTGGCACCTCTGGGAGCTGCTTGTCTCTGAGCTGGGGCTGGCTGAGGAGGCTTGTTGCCTTGTTGTGCAAGGCAAATCTCGAGGGTAACACCCCAATGACAGCTTCCACGGGCAAACGACATCCTGCATCAGCAGGATGGGCCTGGGAGGCCCCTGCTCCAGGTGATCTTGGGGAGGCCTTGGGTCGGGACTGAACACAGCCTGTCCCCAAGTGGTTGCCAGCAGCTGGCATGTGGCACCGCTGCATAATCCCTTCTCCAACCTGCCAGGGCCTTAATCCATCCTGGCCCCGGCACATGAACACAGGGAGGAGCCCGGTTCCCAGGGACGCTCCAGCACCTCCAGCTGTGGAAAGTGGTCGCAAAATGGTCAGCAAGGACCACAGCCCTGCTCCCAGCCCTGGCCAAAACGCACTGCTCTCAGTATTCACCTTTTCCAGGGACACAGCTCCAAGCAAATGAGATGCTTTTCCACCTAGGCCCTAGAGGTGGGCAGGGCCCCACATGGCACCTGAGCTCCCAGAGGAGAAGCCCTTGGGGACCCAGGGCAGAAGTGCCTGTGGAGAGCCGGCCTGTGTGAGCAGGGGGGTTTCCCCGGTGCAGAGCTCCCAGGGAAGCCCGGTGCCATGGGCTGCCGCACCCCTCCGTGTGCTGCCAAYGCGACAGGCACATGCTGCTCCCGACGGCTGTCCCCGTGGCACCGGGGCTCAGGCTGCCCTGGCAGCTCACTGCCGCGCTGGGGATGGAGCCGAGCCCTTTCCCCCTGSCCAGCACTTCGGGGGGCTCCGCCGGCCCCGGCGCCCCGCAGTGTCTGGCCCGGCGCTGCCTCCCTTCCCCAGAGCTCTCCGGGCCTGGGCGCTACCACCCCCCGGCACCGGGGCGAAGCCGAGCCCGGGCCGGGCTCCCCCGGGCCTGAGACCCGGCCGGGGGCAGCGACCCCCGGGGCAGCCTTTGCTGGCTGAAGCCCAGGCCCGGAGGGTGCCAGGAGCC
>NW_020449675.1:647285-663176 GCF_003343035.1 Apteryx rowi | reverse complement strand
CACCGGCAGCCACCGGCACCGCGGCACCGGGACCCGCTCGGCACCAGCCCCCTCGGCACCGGCAAGGCGGCACCAGCCTGCTCGGCGCCCGGAGGCACCAGCCCTTGCAAAGCCAAGCGGGGTCCATGGAGGCCGCGGAAGGGGCAGGATCCGGCCCGCCCAGCCCCAGCCCACGGCGGGGTCCCGCTGCCGGGGACGGAGGCGCCGGAGGCTCCCGGCACCCTGCAGAGCCCCGCTCCCGCCCCGGCACTGCCCGGGCCCTGCGGCGGGCAGGGGAGGCAGAGGCAGCGGGGGCAGCCCTGGGAGCCGGGACCCCTCTGCGCTGGGGCCAGCGGCCAACACGAGCCCCCAGGCCAGCCGCTGCGCCCAGGACCGGGGCTTGGGAGCTCTGCCCCAGGGAAAGGTGGCCCCGCGGCTGCAGTGCGAGGCTGTGCCTTGGGAGATGCCCCGGGGGGGCCCAGGGGGGACAGGACCCAGCCAGGGCCCTGCGAGGGGACAGAGGTGGGAGGGTAGCCGAGGCAGGTGGAGATTGGGGGGGGGTCCCATGGCCTGGAGGGGGTCACTGGAGGCTCCCTGGTGCTGCGGTGGGGGAGATGCTCTGAGCCCCTCAGGGCACTGCGTAGCCCCAAAGTCCGCATGGCCGGCGGCTGCCCTGCCCTGGCAGCCCGCGCATCACCCAGCGCCAAGCTTCTCCCCTTGCCCGGGTGCAGAACCACTGCCGTCCCTGCCAGGAGGGTCCCGCCATCCTGGGAGAGGCTCCACAAGCACCCCTGTGCCTGGACGCCCTGCTCGAGCCTCGGGTCCCTCCAGGTCTGAACCTGCCAGGCCCAGGCGCACCCCTAGCCTCCCCCCCAGCTCACACCCCTGCAACGGCATGGTGCACAGCGAGCTCTGACGCCCTGCTCTGGCCCCGGCCCCTGGGGCTCCTGCAGACTCGCTCCAGCAGAATATCCTCCCTTCACCCCCCACCAAGGCAAAAGGGGCCAGAGCTGGAAACGCGCGGACGCAGCAGCATCAATCCACGTCCTGGCACAGCGGGCAAAGACTCCAGCCTCGCTGGCTGCCCTGGCACTGACTCTGGCAGGGCCCTGAGCCCCCCCGGCCCCATCCCCGGAGACAAGGCAAAGCTGCGTAACGTCAGGCTACCATTTATTGTAAAAGGCCAGCGGTGCCTGCAGTGCCCTGAGCAGGCTTGGCCAGGGCCATGAGGAGGTATTTAAAAGTGCTATTTACATCAAGCTCCGGGGCTCGAGTCCCCAGGGTCTGTCCCCTGCTGGGATCCCCTTTCTGATCCCACTCCCCCCCCCAACCATCTCAGTAAAAGCTCTTTGCAGCCCCCTGGGCCTGGCTCTTGGCCAGGTCCTTCCCTGACTGTCCCTGGCACTCCCCGGGGCCGGCAGGGCTGGTGTCTGAGCGGCTCAAGACCGGCGTTGGCGGGACGTCCGTGCCCGAGGGGCAGCCCGACGCGTTGTGGCAGGTGGCACCAGGGTGCTCCCCTCGCTTGCCCATGGTGAGGATGCCCGCAGCGTGGTTGCCGGAGCTGTGCAGCAGGTGGTAGAGCCGGCTCTGGAAGGCCGGCGGGACGCTCTTCCTCTTGCCCAGCGTGAGGATGCCGGTGGCATGATTGCCCATGCCGTGCAGGAGGTCGTAGATGCGGCAGGAGCAGGTCTTCTGCCGGCAGCACTCGGGCACGTTCTGCCGGGCCTCGGCCAGGGAGCAGAGCAGGAGCAGGAGCAAGAGGCAAGCTGCTCTCTGGAACTACCGGAACAACGGGCTGGCGTCAGGGTGGGGGCAGCCGGAGAGGCTGGGGCAGCGCAGCCCTGGGGCGGCCTTCCCGTTTCTCCGGAGCAGCCAGACAGCCGGCACCTGGCTGGGCTCGGCTCCCGGCTGCCTGGGCGCTGCAGAGCTGCCTGCATGACCACGCTGCCGGGGTGTCCCAGCTCCAACGGGGACAGAGCCGCTGCTGCACAGGGACAGGGCTGTCCCCAGCCCGGGCTGCAGCAAGGGGATGCAGCAGGAGGGGACAGGGCTCCCGGCCGGTCCTGGCTTCCCCATCACCGCTGCCTCGCTGCTCTGGGGAAAGCTCTCCCGAGAAGAGCCCCGGGGCATCCAGCACTCAGCGGTATGGGCAGCCCTGTGCCCCCCAGGGACGCGGGAACCCAGCAGTCCTGCTCCCCACTGCCTGCTCCAGCCCCACAGACCACGTTTCCTTCCCGCAGCAGGACGAGCTGCAGGTGTCCTCGCTGTCACACACATCCTGCCCCGGCACAAGGCAGCGAGCGCCCTCCCTCGCTGCACGCCATCGTGGGATGTGCAGCGAGAGCCCCTGTGCTCAGCCCACGTCGCAGTGCAATGCTGCATGCACCATGCACCCGGCTGCCTGCACCCCCCAGCCCACGCGGGGCCAAGTCCCAGTTCCCAGCCCACATCGCAGCCTCCCTGGCATCACTTCCCTCCCGGCTCTCCCACACTGCCCGCGGCCCCGGTCGGCCCCTACACGCGCCGCAGCCGGGGCCTCATCCTCCACCCCGACGGGCTGCTCGCGCCCGGCCCCACCTTGGTGTTCGGTGTCTCCATCGTTCCCGGGCGTCTTCAGGTGGCCGAGCGGCGCTGGGGCATGACCCGCCGGGAGCCGAGGAGCAGAGCCGCCCTGAGCCGCTCGCTCTGGCCGCGGGGCTTTATAGGGGGCCACCCCCCACCCGTCCCCTGGCCCTCGCCAGGCCCAGCACAATAGCGCTGCCAAAAATACCCCGGGAAGCGGAGGGGCCGGCGGGAGCCGGGCCGGTCTCCGGGAGACGCGCGCTCTTTGTTCCCAGTAGCTCGGAGACCGGCCAGGCCTTTCCCCTCATTTGCAGCTCCCCATTGTGCGGAGCGGCGCGGAGCGGGCGCGGGACGCGGSTGGCTGCGGAGCCTGGCACTAATGAGGCTGTAATTGCCTAAGGAAGCCGCGGCCAGGCCGGCACAAAGCGGCCGGAAGGTCAGTGCCAGGAGGACGCAGCGGGTCCCCTCCCGACTGCCTGGCCCCAGACGACGGCATCTCCCGGGCTCGTTCCTCGTGGCCCATTAGGCTAATTACCGCTCCCTAACAAAGGGGGGGGGGGCCACGTGGCTCCATGCTGGAGCGGGCACGGCCCCATGGTCCCCGTCCCCAGCACCGGCAGTGCCACCCTCCTGCTCTTCAGTGGCCCCATGCCGGCCCTTGGCCCCCCGTGCCGGGCACGGAGACAGAGCAGCAGGGCACCAGCGTGGGTCTCGCACACTTTACAATGGCTCCGCAGTCCCGATCCGACCCTAGACCGCCCTCGCTCATAGTCTGCGCCCGGGATGCTCTCACCCTAGGGGAGAAGTCCAGGATGCTTTCCCTGATGCCAAAAGCCACATCTGCTCCCCAGGTGCCTGTGCAGCCCCTCGGCAGGGCAGGGCCCGGGGGACCCCAGGGAGGGGATGCGACCCGCTGCCCCACGGCGAGGGCAGGGGGATCAGCCGGCGAGAGCCGGGATGGTTCCAGCCAGGCAGGTTTTCCCCAGGGCTTGTAAAGGCAAATCCAGCAAACCTGAGTCCAGAGACGGGGCTGTTTTCCAGTGGGGCCAGCAGGTCGGGCACAGMGGGCTTGGGGGCACATGCACACGGCCATCGGGGTGCCAGCATCCCCAGCCGGCCCCGGGGCCGGGCGCTCGCTCCGGAAGCGGACACAGAAGGAAGCCCCGGGAGCTCGTGGGGACCGGGACAGACGGGAGCAGGGACGTCCTTCCCCAAACGCCCTGCTCTGCGCCCAGAGCTGGTCCCCACGAGGCTTTGCCGCTGCGCCAGCCCTGCTGCAGCCCTTCGGCCGCCCGTGGGCACGGTGGAGCCCTGCCCCGTGTGTCCCTAAAGGCCGGTGCCCCCGGTCCGGGCCCCACAGGCGATGCCGTGCCGGGGGCAATGCCATGCTGCGGGAGCGCTCAGTCCAGGCCCCGGTGCCCCACGCCGGGGTCAGCAGGATGCCGCGTCGCCGCCTCCTTCCGTCTCGGGGATGGGCTCCAGCGGGGTCCGCAGCCGGGAGGGGTCGGGCGAGGCCGAGCCGTTCCTGCCGATGCCGCAGGACTGCCCCGCGTTGTGGATCTGCCACAGGTTGTCCAGCGCCTCCGCCTTGGCGTGCTTGAGCAGGTCGGCCTGGCCCTGCCGCCGAGCGGAGACGGGCGTCAGGATGGCTCCGCGCCCCGGGATCGCAAAGAGCCGCCCGGCCGTGCCGCACTGCGGCAGCTCCCCGCGAGGCCGCGGGGCCTGGGAAAGGGCAGCTCACGCGGCCGCCCCGCTGGCACGGCCACGGTCCCACGAGGGGGCAGCACGGGCTCGCGGGACGCGGGAGCATCGCGGGACGCGGGAGCATCCCGGACCACCAGAACCTGACCGCTGCATCCGCGGCGCTCACAGAGGTTCCCCATGGTGCTGCAGCCGGGGAGCCCCGGCCAGGACCGAGCCCGCGGCCCTGGGGGGCCCCCTGCGAGGGCTGCGTGCCCCCGCGCCGCACCGGGACCACGGCCCTCGCTCRCCCACCTTCAGCACGGTGATGTTCCAGGCGAAGCTCTCCAGCGCCTTCTGCAGCTTCCGGCCCCGCAGCCCCTCCTTGGCCTCGATGCGGTGCAGCTCCTTGTGGAAGTCCATGCCTGCGGCGCGGGCACACGCAGAGCGCTGCTCAGACGAGCACAGACCGGCCCGGCACGGCGCCCTTCGCCCGGCACGGAGGGAGCGAGCCGACTCCATGCCCCCTCCGTGCAGGGAATGACGGGGCCAACGGAGCAGCCGGCTCTGCACTGCACTCACGGCACAGACGGGGGGAGCGGCCAGCAGGACCGGCTCCCCTAACGCCAGAGCCGAGGGTCCGCCTGGAGGGCTGTGACTGCCCCCAGCACTGGCACGGCCCTCGTGCGCCCCGGCCCTGCGGGGGTCGTGGATCACAGGCCCGCCAGGCCCCCCCGCGCCATGCACCACGTGACGGCCCCGTGAGCGGGTGCTATATTTACCCCTCCCTGACGCAGCCGCGGCTGCGGGCCCACGCCGGGGCTCCCACGCGAGCCTGCTCGCCCGCGCGCCGTCAATCAGCACGCCCCCACCCGCACCCCCCGCCGGCGCCTCCCGCACCCCGGGGCGCCGAAGCAGCGCCAGCAAACGCCCGGGGCGCGCGGGCCGGGATGACCCCCAGGAGCCGCCGCTCCCAGCGCCTGGAGGTGCAGCTCAGCGTCGGCAGCGCCGAGCCGCCCCAGGGCCAGCCCGTGCCCCGGCGGGGCGATGCCCCCCTCCAAGCCGCTCCGTGCCCCGGCAGCGCGGCACAGCCGGGCTCTCACAGCCTTTCCCGGGGAGCCGTGGACCAGGGTGCGGAGCTCCCTGTGGCTCAGGCCCCCCGCAGCCGGGTGCCCCAGCACCCCCGGTGCCGGCCCGCTCCCCCCTCACTTGCACTCCCCCCCGTGCTGGCAGCAGCTGCGGAGCCGCAAGCCGAGCGCCGGGGGAGATTCCCGGGCCTCCGCGCAGCTGGGGAGCAAACAGGGCTGCTGGCAGCAGCACGGGGAGCGGGCTGGGAGCGGCGGCAGCGTGGATCCCCCCTTCCCACCCAGCGCGCCCCAGCTCCCCGCGAGCTCCCGGGCACGGAGGGAGCCGTGCGCCGCTGGCGCAGCCACGCCGCCGCCGCGGGGCCGGGCACGGGGCTGGCGGCCCAGGGGCACCGGAGGAGCGGGGCAGGCTGCCAGCAGCACCTGCCTGTGTGGGTTCAGCCATGTGTCTCCTAAGTCATAACACTCAGTTGCCACTYCTACCGTCAGCCCCAGTCTGTTATTTCGGATGCTAATTATATTCCGGCGTTTGGCAGCTAATGACTCCTCTCCGCTTCCTCGTCAGCCTCCTCCGCACTCCTCCCTTCCCTCCCAGCGCTTCCTGCGCTGCCCACCTTCCCCAGGCGCCCTGCTCGGGGTCCCGCCGCCCCGGCCGGCGCCCCGCACCCGGCACCCCACCGCACCRCCCTCTGCTCTGGCTCCCTCCCCGTCGCGCCTCGTGGCACTGCCGGGATGTGGGAAAGCCGCAGAGCCAGGCTCCGGGCCACGCCAGCCGGAAGCGGCTCTCCCGCGGCCGACCGGGACGACGGCCAGGGCGCTCCCGGCCCCCAGGCTGTTCGGCCGGCAACCCGCAGCCCAGACGCCCTGCCCGGGGGTGCAAAGGCGCACGCCGCCCCGGCCCGGCACATGCATCCCTGCTCCTCCCGTCTGCGTGCACCGCCAAAATCCCAACGCGCCGCCGTGCCCGTGCACTGGTGCCAGGCTGCTCCAGCTCATCCCTGCAGGGACCAGCCCCCAGCTCGGTGGCACGGTGTCCCCGGCACCCCAGGGGGACCTGCCGCGGGTCCCAGGCTGCGCAGCGGCTCCGGCGCCCTGGGACAGCGGTCGGGCGCAGTGGAGGGAGCACGGGGCACCGGGGCTGCGCCCGCCCTCACCGGGGACCCACCTGCCTGCTGCGCTTGCATGAGCTTGCCGTACACGGCGTCGGCCGACTCGATCAGTGTCCGGCTCGTCTGGATCATCTGGGGGAGAGGAGCGGGGCGGCRTGAGGAGCAGGGCGGCCCCGCACAGCCGGCGGCTCCCTGCCGGCCAGGTGCCGCGCGGCCAGCGCCTGGCCGGCAGCCAGCTCTCCCTCCAACACAAAGGAAGGAAGCAGCTCCGGCTTCGGCTATTAATGGGATTTCTCCCRCCAGGCGGGACCGCAGGATGCCCCCCGGCCCGGCGCTGGGGCAGTGCACGCAGGGGGAYGGGGTCTGCGCCGCGGAGCGAACGCCCCGGGCTGGGACGGAGCCGGGGGCAGCCTGCGCCGAGACGTAGTCGCGTCCCTCAGGGGCACCCGCCGCTGCAGCCCCCCAGCCAAGCCCCTCCGCCCCGGGACGGACGCGAGCCRGGCAGGGGGCTGCCCGGCCCCAGCACGCTCCCCGGCTCTTACCGTCTCGTAGGCGGTGAGGACCTTGCGCAGCAGGTCGGGGATGGGGCCCTGGGCCTCCATGGGGGGGTACTGCTCCGCCAGGTTGAGGGTGACGCTGGGCGCGCTGTCGCTGTGCAGCAGCCACGCCGCCACCGTGATGATGCACTGCTTCATGTTGGCGGCGGGCGTCAGGCCGCACAGCTCCTTGAAGGACACCAGCGCGTTCTGCGGGCAGAGACCGGCGTCGGCGTCCGGCCCGTGGAGGGGGCCGCCGACCCCTCGCTCCCTCCCCTGCCTGCCTGCTGGGAAAGGCCCGTGTCCCCCAGCTTTCTGCTCCAGGTGAAGCCTCTCGTCCACAAGCCCCCGGCCCCTCCGGAGCCGGGATCAGGAGGACACCTGGGTGCTCCCGATTCCTTGCCGCCCGGCCCCATCCTCCCCCCCCCCGGCGAACCCGCCTCCCCGCGGCAGCCACCGCTGCACCGTCTGGTACCTGCACGTTCTCCCGCAGGTCGGTGGCCTCCCGCAGCGGCTGGGTGGCCGTCCGGAAGACCTCGTCGATGGCCTTGATGCCGGTGGCCTTGGTGGAGGTGTACTCCCGCACGCGGCGGCCGCGGCGCCCCGCGAGCCCCCGGCGGTGCCCCTTGCCGCCGCCGCGGCGGTCGGTGATGGCCACGTGCACAAAGAGGGTGGCGTGGGGCAGGGGCTCCCCGGCCAGGGACTGGAGCGGGACGTGGCGGTACCCGGGCTGCAGGCACTCGAAGGGGATGGTGTACTGGGCGATGAACTCGTCGCCGATGTAGTCGTCGTCCAGCACCACGAAGCGCAGCACGGCCAGCTCCGGCAGGTTGATCTGGAACTCCAGGCTCTCGTCGAAGACGGGGTTGTCCCCGCTCTGCAGGGCCGTCTTGGTGCGGTGCTCGGCGCAGTCGGCTGGGATGCCGTGGATCTCGGCGCACACGTACGGCTCCACCACCTCCCCCTTGGCCCCGGAGCCCTTGGGCTTGGGCAGGTTCTGCCCGCTGATGACCTTGAGGTGCAGGAGCTGGGCGGGCACCCCCGGCAAGGAGTCCTTGGCGTTGGCGCTGAAGTAGGACACCTCTTCCCGCATGATGGCGGGGCGGAGGACGTAGCCGCAGGCCCCGTTCTGCCGGAACCAGCCCGCGTTCAGGTCCATCATGAGCCCCGGCGTCTGGTAATTCATGGCCACCATCTGGCAGCCGCACTTCCAGAAGTCCTGCGGGTTCATGTTGCTGGCGTCGATGCGCATGGGGCTGGGGTAGACGCGGGAGAGGAAGCGCTTGTTGTAGCTCACCAGCTCCGCGGGGCACTCGTTGGCGAAGCGCCCGGCYTCCACCTCGCTGAAGGAGCACACCTCCCAGTAGCGCTGCCCCCGCCGCGAGCTCTCGAAGTCCTGGAAGGGGACGGCCTGGCAGAGGCTCACCAGCTCCGAGAGCTCCCGGCTGAGGCGCACCCGGCGCGGGGCGCCTCCCTCCGGCGCCTCCCGGTCCTCCTGGCCCAGGCGCCGCGCCAGCTCCCAGCCTTCCTCCTCGTCCGACACCTCGCCCTCGCTGTCCTCGCAGCCGGGCGGCAGCTTCTTGCCCTTGATGAGGATGCGGCCCTTGAGCTGCTCCGGGGAGGGCAGGTAGGACTCGGCGGGGTCGGGGGGCTCCAGGTACAGCTTGTCGCCCAGCGTCTTGCGCAGGCACTGGGCGGCCAGGCGCTGCTGGGCGGCCGAGCAGCGCGCCACGAGGCAGAGGATGAGGGGGTAGGCGGAGGCGGCGAAGGCGTGCTGGTCGATCAGCCCCACCACGGTGCGGAAGGGCACGCAGGAGGCGGCCGAGGGGCTGGTGTAGACCACGGGCTCGCCGTCGGGGCCGTCCCACAGCACCAGCTCGATGCTGCGGCAGCCCAGGCCCAGGGCGCTGATGTAGCCGCTGATGTCCGAGCTGCCCCAGAAGTTGTCCTCCAGGAGGCAGGCGCTGTGGGCAGAGCTGATGTAGTAGTGGGAGAGGGGCTGCGCCATGTCCTGACACACCTTGCGGTGCTGCGGGTCGAAGATGGAGCAGTCGGAGGAGAGCAGGTAGCGCGTGAAGCCATCGATGGCCAGGTAGCCCTTCTCCCGGCCCTCCTTGGAAGGCTCATACTTGCTGACGATCTCCAAGCACTTCTCCTCCGTCACCCCTTCCATGCCCTGCTCCACCTCCAGGAACATCAGCAGGTCCTTCAGGCCCAGGTACTCCTTGTTGCTGGAGAACTGCACCAGCAGGAAGAAGATCTCTGGCCGGGTGCAGAGCTCGCAGTAGGCCTCCACAAAGAGGTCGCAGGCCACGTCCGTGCCCATACGGTCGCTGGCTTTCTGCAGTTCCTTGAACTTCAGCTCGATGGTGGAGGCCTTCATGCCCGGGTTCAGGGCTTTGATGAGCTGCACAGCCCGGGACACGGGGATGCGGCCAGACTTCTCCAGGTCAGCGAGGTCGAAGACGGAGGAGATCCAGGAGGTCCGAAGGCAGGGGTGGCCGGTCCCAGGTGCCTCGGGTGTGTGCTTCCCGTAGGACACCAGGTACCGGAGCCCCATCACCCACGCACTCACCACGTCAGCCGAGCTGGCCACCAGGTCCAGGGACTCGTAGTTGTCTCCATAGATGATGGAGAAGGCGCATTCATCCGGGAACTGGTCGGAGAGGCCGTTGCTGCGCAGGATGGGGGTCTTCTTGCCCACGCGCACCTCTTTGACTGACTTGATCTCAATCTTGGCCTTCTCCGAGTCCTTCTTGGAAGGCTCCCAGCGCACGGAGCGCATGTCCGAGTCCAGCACGAAGAAGCGGCTGTACATGCGGGAGTTGGAGCGTACCTTCTTCAGCTCGCAGCCCTCCAGCATGAAGGAGATGCAGGCGGCCGTGCTGTTGATCTTCCGGTCGTTGGGCATGGTGCTGAAGGACACCGTCTTCTTCTTCTGCACGGGCCGCTGCCGAGAGCCATCCTGCCAGGGCGGGGAGAAGGAGCAGAGCTGTCAGGGCCGGTCCCGAACGAGAGGGCAACGCCACGCACACCCCGCCCCCCCGGCACGCTCTTCCCACCCTGCTCCCAGCCCCAAGCCGCAGGGCGCCCCGGGGAGGCAACACCCGGCCGGTGCAAAGCCCCGCTGGGACCCCGGCCCCATCCCACGCCTGGGAGACACGGGCTGCAGCTGGGGGAGGCAGCGGGGGCCGGGAGCTGGAGCAAGCGCAGCCCTCCCCAGGCCCCGCAGGGACCTGCTGCTCCTCGCTCCAGGGCCGTCCGCAGCCGAAAACAGAGGGAGCAGCTCTGCTGCAGCCTTGGGGTCGCTCTCGGGCACCGAGGGCCACCGGCGCCCGGCAGCACAGCGCAAAGCCCGGGCCCTGGGAGCTGGGGGGGGGGGGGGGGGGGGGGGGGCAGCTCCAGCCGCGGCCTCCCCCACAGCGCGCCTGCCTGATTTATTTTAACTCCGCTTTCCTTCCTTCCTTCCTGCTCCCGGCCTGGAGCCGGATCCTTCCCTGCTGCACGCTCGCCCGCTCACCCGGGCCCTGCAGGCCCCCCCACGCCGGGGGCTGCCCGCCGCCGCCACCGCTGCAGAGGGGCACGCGCCAGCGCCCCGGCATGCGTTTCGGGCAGGGGCCCCGGGTCCGCGGATGCAGAGGGGCTCTGCAACGGCACCGGGGCAGGGATGCTCCCGGCGCTGCCGACCCGGACCTGTGCACCGCCTCCCGGGGATGGAAGGGGGAACCGTGCCACCGCTCGGAGCTGGACAGGGCCGGGGAGGGGGGGGGATATGAGGGGGAACAGCAGGGCTGGCAGCACATTATGGGATGGATTTCATTAAGCAGGGCAGCGGGGAGGAGATTTAATCCACTTCTTTAAGATTATGGTGAGTCACCTCTAATCCGGTGGCGGCTCCAGCACGGGCGGGTTCCTCCCAGCTGCCCGGGTTTGGGGGCGATGGGCCCCCCCCGGCACCCCAAGAGCTTTCACACCTCCATCATCCGGCTGTYGCAGAGCGGATTGACACGCTGGGCGAGCGCATCCCGGCGTTTTGCCCCCAAGGGCCTGGATTCATCCCCACGGGGCCAGGGAGCCATGAGCTAAGGGTGCTGGAGAAGGCAGCAGAGGGCGAGGGAGCAGGACGGGTCACGCGGGCGGCTTTCCCGCTCCATCCCGGGGAGAGGGATCCCAGCGTCCGCCCCGTGCCAGAGCCGGCCGGACCCTGCCAGCRCAGAGGCAGATGCCCCCGAGCGAGACGGCTGAGCGTGCGCAGGGGCCACGGGTAACGCGGGGGGCTCCGGCGCTGCACTGGCCCCGGGGCTCAGCACCCGCCCCAGCGCCGTTCCTCTGCACGTGGGTCCCCGGCTGGCGAAGGCAGACGCAGCTCAGCCTCGCGCGGGGGTCACTTCCGCCACCCCCAGCTCGCGCGCAGCAGCCGTTTGCATCCTCTYGCTGCCAGATTGCCGAGCGCCAGGATCCTGCCTCCGTGCCAGCCGGCTCCGGCTCCCAGGAGCGGGGATGTTCCCTGCTCCGATGGCTGCCGGGGCCCCCCAGCCGGCAGCAGCCGCCCCATCCCCACGGCAGGGCACAGCGTGGGGCTCGGGGACGGACGTTCACGCACAGCATCCCGGGAGCCCCGTCACCCTGCTGGGATGATCCCTCCGGGCCGAGCCGCGGGATCCAGCTGCCGACCCCCAGCCCGGCAGCACGTTACGCCATCGCCAAGCCGGGCGGGGAAGCACGCTCGGGCCAAACCGTCGGCACGGCCGCAACGGCACGCTTCCTGCGAGCGGCAATCTGAGCGTGTCACTGACTCGCGGCGCGAGACCTCGGCCCCCGCGGCTGCCRGCCCCCCGCCGGCGGGACGACTGCTCGCAGCAGGGAGCGCAGCCGCGCTCCTGCCCCGTGGCCCCGACCCCCCGCCGGGCCCACGCCCCAGCCCGGAGCGCACCCCACCCCGGCGGCTCTGCAGCGGGCCGCCAGCAGAAAACAGGAAATCCATCCGGAAAGGAAACACGGGGTGGGGGGCCCGCRCAGATCAAGCGGTCGCCGGGACCTGCCTCCAGCTGCACCAGCGCCTGCCCGCGCCCACGGCGGGCAGCCCAACGCACCTGCCTCCGGCACCGGCCCACCGGGCAGAGCCCCGCGCGGGTGCAGCCTGCCGGCACCCCGCACCCGTCCCGTCTGGGCTTGCAGCGGGCGCCGGGGAAGGAGGGGGCTGAGGCTGGCCAGCGGGTTGGCTGCATCGGGGGGGGGGTGCCAGCACGCGGCGCGGCCCCCAGCAGCTCCGCGGCACCCCTGGCCCCAGGGGCGCTCGCCGGCTCCCAGCCCCGCGCAGGCGAGCCCCGGGCGTGCGCAGCCGCGAGCGCTGCTCAAGGATCTCCGAGCGCGCTGCAGCCGCTGAACGTATTTGCATCCAGGTACCGGATGGAAGCGACCGCATGTTGCCTCACTCCTGCAACCACCCGCCGGGTTAATACACMCTGCTCAGAGAAAGGAAGAGAAAAACCGCTGCTTCCAAGCAGCCCCTTACACAGGCGTTTTGCAGGCCGGCTTCGACCCCGGGGACGCTCTGCTCATGTCTAAGCGCTCCGCGAGGTGCGAGCAGGGAGCAGCGTCGGCAGCCGGAGCCTGCTGAGCCGCAGCTCCGCTAAGGGGATAAGTAGGTCAGCAGCGGAGGCAGCAGGATGCGGTGCTCACGGCCCGGGAGAGGCCCGGTCGCCCGCCTGGAGCGAGAGGAGGATTCCCAGATGGCAGGGGYCAGCTCCGGCGGGAGCAGGGTGTCCTGCGCTGCCAAGCCAGCAGCTCTTGTGCCAGCGCTGCCACGCACATCACACCTGCACGCCCGGGAGGGGAGCTGCGCCGACGGAGACGCCTTCCCCGGCGCTCGGGGCTCCCTGCACCCTGCGCTAAGCACCTCTCGAGCCAATTACCTCCTGCAATTAGCGCCTTGGCGCTGCCCTAATCGCGGCCGCCGTGTGACCGGACTCGTCACCCGGCAAAGCAAACCGCCCGTGAGCGCGGGAAGCGCCGCCAGGCCATGGCCGCCCTTCCCTTCCCTTCCCTTCCCGCGGCTCGTGCCGGCGCAGCAGCTCGTGACGGCCCGGACAGAGGAACCGAAAGCTGCCGGGGTCGAGACGTCTGGGCAGGACCTGCGGCGCAGCAGCCCGGCGAGGGAGCCGGACCGCCGCCGGCACCGGCACCGGCACTGGCAGGACCCTTCTGCCAGCCGCGCCGCTTTGAGCCCTGGAGATGCAGCTGCTCCCGGGCCTGGCTGTGACGTGACTCATCTGCAGCTGGTTTTCCCAGATCCGGGTTCTTCCCGGGGGTCGCGCCACCCTGTCCCAAGCCGGGGAGCGCGAGCGGGGGGCGCAGGGCAGGCAGCGGCCCCGTGCCGGGGCGGAGGCGGCGGGAGGCCAGGTGCAGCCAGGGTTTTCCTCCACGCGTTTGTTCCCTGCCAAGAAGAGAGAGTGACACATCCACTCCCCACGGCACCAGCTGCCGCTCCCCAGCACGGGGCTGCAGGAGCCACGGCCCCGCTCAAAGGCGYCGGCGCAGCTCCCGGGGCTCCGGCAGGAAGGGGAGGTGGCACCACGGCCAGGGGACAGGCCAGCACGGCTCTGGCACGGGTCACATCCTGCAGCAGCCAGAAATGGACCCGGCACTCCCCCAGTCCCTGCTCCAGCACCCCCCCAGCCCTCTGGACCCCCAAACCCCTCCGCTTCCAACCTGGGGAAGGAAGCAGGGAACAGGTCCTTCCACCAGGACACAGGGATGCCAGCTCCCCTGTTCTCCATCCCCGGGAGCCGGGCACCTCGTGCAGCTGCTCTCCCAGCTCCCGTTGCTGCAAGGAGCCGGGTCCAAAACCACCCGGCACGGCCAGCCCCGGGTTCCCCCTGCCCCGGCTGGGTGATTCGCACTTTCAGATTCACTCCTCCAGCCGTTTCTGGAAATCCCGTAAAATAACAGCGCCTTTGGTCTTCCCACACGTGCTCCCAGTGAGTCACCAGCCAGTCTCTGCCCAGCCGCTGCCCACAGCTAATTGGTACCTGCCTGCAAGCGGCTCCCTCCGGCCGGACACGGGGAAATGCGGGGGCCGGCCCGGCAGTGCGGGAATGGCCTCCCCTGGGCATCCAGGGCCAGGYGCTGCTGCGGGATGCAGCCGTGCAGGCATCGGGGCCTCGCAGCCCTCCAGCGCCCAGGCCGATCTCAGCCCCCGAGCRGGCTCGGAGGTGCGTAACTGGGGCCACCGTCAGTTTGCCCTCCTCTGCAGCCGGGCCCCCCCCCAGCAAGCTCTGGCACGGGGCCACGCGACCTTCACGTAAGGCCGAATCCCACTGTGACGCACGCCAGCTACGAGGGGACGCGCTCAGCCCGGCGCGGAGGCAAGCGAAGGGGAGAACAGCCCCTGCGCGCGTTTGCCTCCAGCCTCCCCGCGGGGAAGCTCGCGGGCGGCGCGCTGCAGCCTCTCAGCCTTCCCGAGCATCTGGCGCCCATCCCTGCTGGCTCAGGACAGCGGAGCAGATGGAGCTCGGTTGCTGGAGGAACAGGAGGACCCCGCGAGGTCCCTGCGGCAGCCAGGCRTTCGGCTGGTCCTCCCCGCGCACCAGCACTGCGGGAAGCGCCGGGAAACCTCCTCGCCTGCAGCAGCCGGGCGCCGCACATGGCACGGCTCTGCCCGCGCCGGGCGCTCGCGCACGGGGCCGCTGCGGCCCCCCGGTTTGCAGAGGGAGCCCAGCCCGGGCGCAGGACAGGGCAGGGGAGCTGCCGGGGAGCAGGCAGCCGCCGCGCTCCCTCTGCCCCGCGGCTGCGGCCACCTCCCTTCGCCCAGGCAACAAGGTCTGGGGCCGGCAGCACCGGAGCAGCCCACACACGGGGTATTAATAGTAGCGGAGCTCTACCGGCTTAAAATAGGCTGCCAGGAGCGGGGAGGCGGGTCCCGGGCAAAGGCGACCTATTGTGTCAGCAAGCAATGCCGACGTCAGCACAATTAGGGGGACCGATTTAGAAAAACACACGTGACCCGCTGCCCACCGGCGCAGGAGAGCCCCAGAGACCCTCCCTCAGCCGCGGCCCCCCCCAGGCCATGCCACAGCTCCGGTGCAAGGGTTCGGACTTGCATCAGGAGGCGCTGGCCAAGCTGGGCCCGAGGCTCAAGGCTCTTGCTTGCAGGAGAAAGCGGGAGCGTGCTCGGGAGCCGGGAGCAGCTGCCGGCTCACCGGGCACCCAGCAGTGCCCCGAGCAGGAYGAGGCGATGCTGCCATGTGGCTGCCGCCGCAGGAGCAGCGGTGGCCGCGCAGGGCAGCGCATGGGAACGGTGGCGGCTGCACGGGGCAGCTCAAGGCCGTGCAGGAAGGACAGGCCTGGCCCGGGAGCGCACAAAGCCAGCGCCAGGCTGTGCCCTTGGTGGACCCCGCATGGGGTCGGGKGGCCCCCGACGAGAGCAGCCCCTGCGCCCCGGAGAGGGGCGAGCCCTGCGCCCGGCCGGGCGGCCTCCGCAGCCCCGTGCCCGCCGCCCCGGGGACCCGCCAACCGCCCCGAGGGTGCGGGCACAGCCCCTGCCCCGGCAGCCGGGCCGGACCCGGAGAGCCGCCCCGAGGGCGAGGACGGACGGCGCGGAGGCGGCTCCGGGAGCCGGGCCGGGCCAAGGCCTGCTCCCGCGGGGCCCGACCCGGTCCGGTCCGGCCCGGCTCAGCCCGGCTCGGCTCAGCCCGGCCCGGCTCGGTGCTCTGCAGGGCCCGAGCGCTCCGCAGATGCCGGGGACCGGGGCCAGGGCCGGGAGGCCCCTCCCCGCCGAGCGCCCCGGGGGTGGCCGGGGGCTCCCGCAGCCGGGGGCCGCCGTGCTGGGGTGGGGGCCGGTTCCGGGGGTCGGTTCCCCGGGGGGCCGGTGCCCGGGGGGGCCGGTTCCGAGGGTAGGTTCCCCGGGGGCCGGTTCCGAGGGTCGGTTCCCCGGGGGCC
>NW_020449675.1:640847-646465 GCF_003343035.1 Apteryx rowi | reverse complement strand
TGCAGCGGGCACCCAAACCCGGGCACCCCACCCAGCCTGCATCCTGCAGCTGGGCACCCAGGCCCGGCCTGCACCCTGCAGCGGGCACCCAAACCCGGCCTGCATCCTGCAACCAGGCACCCAAACCCAGCCTGCACCCCACAGCTGGGCACCCTGCAATGGGCACCCAAACCCAGGCATCCAAACCCAGGCACCCCATCCAGCCTGCACCCTGCAGCTGAGCACCCACACCCAGGCACCCAAACCCAGCCTGCACCCTGCAGCCAGGCACCCAAGCCCTGCCCACACCCTGCAGTGTGGCATCCTGCAGCCTGGCACCCAAACCCGGCTCACACCCTGCAGCCTGGCACCCTGCAGCGTGGCCCCACCCCAGCTGCACCCTGCAGCCTGGTCCTGCTCAGCCTGGTTCCCCAGCCAAGCCCGCAGCTCCAGCAGGATTTGGGTTTGACCCGGGGCTCTGCCGGCGCGGCACTGCCTGGCACCTCCATCCGCACAGCCCAGGCGATGCCCGGTGCAGGGCAGCACTCCGGCTGTGCAGTGCCAAGCGCCACGCAGGGGGCAGCTCACGCAGGGGACAAGGCCAGGCCATGCTCCCAGCGCAGTGAAGGCCCCATCAGATCCCCGGAGCTCATTTGGCCCATTTGAGGCAGTTCAGAGCAGCAGCCTCTGCTCCTGGCAGCCCCAGCCCAGGAGTGGGTGCAGCAGCCCTGGCACCAGGCCCACGCTGCCCCGGGCCACCGCTCTCTGCTGATTACACGCTGCCAGGGCTGAGAGCGGTCTGATGAGCTGCTAAAGCACAGGCGATCACCCCAGCTGGGTAACTGGCAGGGCGGGCAGGAGAGCGCACAGCCAGCAGGGCAGCGTTTCATTGATGTGCCAGGGACTCGGCACGGGAGGGAAGCCAGGGCAAGCCCAGGAGCCCTCCCGCAGCGGGAAGGTGCCCACGGGCAGGTGGAAACGCGCAAGCTTGGCCTGTGCCTGCTTCAGACAGCACAGGGTGGCTGCAGCGCTGGCGGCTGGGCCAGCGCAGGCAACGGTGCTGGGCCGCCGCTTTGGTCGATGCAGAGCGGGCAGCTCAGTGCAAGGGGCAGAAACGCAGGAGCACCATGTCCCGCGGCTGAGGGAGCGGAGGAGCAGCCGCCGGAGACGTGTGCTGGGCAGCAGGGACTGCCACAGCAGGGCAGGGACGATGGCACTGCCGGTACGCGGGGTGCATGGGAGGAGGGTGGCGCAGAGCACGCACCTGCAGGACCGGGGCAGGGGCCTCGCGCTCTCTTCTCCCCCCTCTTCTCACCGGCCCTGGGAGGAAATGCCGGGGTGAACCCGCGGCAGCCCGGCCCGCCACAGCTCCAGCCCGGCCCTCGCCCGCTCCCGCTGGCAGCGGGGGGAGCTCAGCCGGGCGCCCGGGGCAGCTGCCCACAGCGGAGCCTCAGGCCAGCGCCAGGCTGCAATTAGAGCCGGCCCGGCCACGCCAGGCAGAGCAGGGGCTGCAGGGTGCAGCTCCTCCGGGCTCGCGGCTTTTGGGGCTGGCTGCAGGCCTGGCCTGCGGCGGGGGCCGTCGGGAAGGGCTGTGCTTGTGCGCAGTGCCAGCACGGGGGGAGGAAGCAGCCCCACTGGGCTGCCCGGGCAGGGTACAGCTGCACAGGTCTCTGCCAGCACAAGGATGCCCAGGGGCACCCACAAACGTGCCAGAGCCCAGCTTCACCATCCAGGTGTTTATCCAGCAACCACTGACCCTCCCTTTCCACTAAATCCCATCATCAGGCCCCATCAGCACCATGCACACCGGCCTGGGACCGGCATCCCCATCGGGGCAGCGAGCCTAGCTCACGTCCTCGCCGGGTGACATGCTCTCCAGCCACACGCACCATTTCTCCCCCTGCTTGCAACAGGAATTTTGCTCCAGGCTTTTCTTCCAGCAGGGGAGAGGGGGGTGGGAAGAGGCCTTAGCACGCTTTCCATGCCTGTCACCGCGGGGGATGCTCTGTGCGTGCCTGCTCAAGACAATGTCTTCTGCCAGCGGCCTCGCTTGCCCCCACCCTGGGAACAGCTGTCTGCACAGCAGGTTCCCTCAGCAGCGTGGCTCCAGAGCCCTTAAAATAGACCCTTAACAGGCAGGGGAAAGAGCTGGGCCCCCCTCCCGCCTGGCGGGTTTGTGCCTCAAAGGCACAGCCAGACACTCCCAGAGCCGGGGACAGATGCTGAATTGGTTAAATATTCATGACTGGCCCTGCCTCAGGCCCCAATATCGGGAACCAACAGTGGGAACTTTCAATCCGAGAGGAGAGTCAGGGCTGTCAGCAAGAAATCTCTTAATGGGGATTAAAAAAAACCAAAACAATCAATCCCGGAGCACTGCCCTTTATTTATTTTTGAGAGATAATCCTCCTTTATTTCGCTTCTTTTTTAACATTAAAAGCAGCCCTTGCTGGAGCTTATTGTCTCCTAAACCAGCGGAAATGCCCTGGAGCCTGGCTTAGAGGTTGCTCCCGGGGCTCCGGCTCCGGCCCAGCAGCAGAGCTCAGCAGGTTATCGGGGCGCTGGCCTTGCTTCCCCGCTCGGGGAGCACCACGTGCCCCTCCGATTCTGTGCCGCGGTCTCGACAGGAAGGCGCCCGCGCCGCCGGCCAGCTCTCACGGTCCCACGCTGGGCCCCAGCACGGCCCGCGGCCGAGGGCCGGGTCAGCTGCCGCCCAGGGACGGGGAGCCCCGGACGGGATGCGCTGCAGGTACTGCTCGACGGCCGCGCACGGCGGGTCCCCGTGCTCTCACCGTGCACGGAGCGGGCTGTGCCGGCCGCGGAGCGTTTCCTCCGAGCAGCGGCCGGGCCGCGGGGAGCCCCGGGCCGCCCTAGGAGACCACTGCGCTCTGGATGGCGGAGAGCAGCCGCCTCTCCCGCAGCACCCTGGGCATGGGCCGGGGGCAGCCCACGGCCTCCCGCAGCCGGGCAAAGGCCCCCGCCGCCACCAGGTGCAGCCGCAGGGGCCCGATGCTGCCCTTGAAGCGGAAGGATTTATAGGTGGGGAAATCCTCCTGGAGGCAGTGATCCAGCTGCGGGCAGAGGGGGGAGGCTGCCCGCACCGCTCCCGACCCTGCATTTCCTTCCCCGCAGCGCCGGAGCGCTGCCGCCTCCCGCAACGCCCAGTGCCCCCCGGGTGCCCCCCGCACCGCCGGGGCCGCGGGGCAACGCCAGCCCACTGCAAGCAGCTCCCCCCCCGGCCCAGGCATCGCCTGCGGGCTCCTGCAGCCACCAAGGCAGCACGCAGGCACGCTGGCGGCGCGCGGGCGGCCAGGCAAGCACTGCCACCGCGTGGCTGCGGCCGTCCCGCTCCTCGCAGCCCGGCCCCGCAGCGGCCCCCGCAGCGCCGTACCTTGTAGCGCTGCCCCTCCGACAGGTCCCGCAGGCCCCGCAGCTCCACGAACACCTGGTAATGGGGGGCGCAGGCCCCCGAGGAGGCGCCTGCAGCAGCACCGCGAGCACGTTAAACCCACCCGGGAGGGTCCGGCCCGGGCAGACCCGCGCGGGGCTGGGGCAGGCGGAGCCGAGCGGGGCGAGGAGGGTGCACCGAGCCCCCGGCAGCGCTTTGGGGGTCGCTCACCCAGCAGGGCGCTCTCCACACACACGTAGTCGACCAGGCGGGCTCCCGGCCACATGCCCACGGCGCGGCGCAGGCTCCGCAGGAACCGCTCCTCGGGGATGCTCTCGCCCCGCACGCTCAGCGTCTGGCTCTCCCTGCGGAGCAGAGGGCCCCGGTGGGCGCCCCACGCCGGCAGACACCGCCGGCTCCCTCCYGCCCCGGCGCCCCGCCTGCGGCGGTCCCAGTGCTGAGCCGCCCCGTGCGATGGATCCCGCTCGGCACGCCGGTCCCCAGGGCAGTGGCACAGGGCCGGGGCGCGGGACGCCCTCACCTGCGCACGGGCTCCACCACGGGACACTGCTTGTGAAACCCGGCCACCTGCAGCACCTCTCCCACATGGCACCTGCGCGGGGCGAAAGGCAGCGTGACGGGGGGCCGGCGTGGGACGCAGACCGTCCGCAGCGGGGCGAGGGAGGCACCTGTACTCCCCGGGCCGGGCTGTGAGGACCAGCGCGTACTCCCGGCCCTCCCAGAGCTCCCCCAGCAGCGCCGTTGCCGTCTCCTCCTCGGCTGGGCAGGGCAGGAACTCGCAGAAAGCCCAGTCGGGGCAGAGCAGAAAGCGGGCGCTCGGCTCCTCCGGCCAGAGGTTCACGCCGAGCAGTGCTGGGCAGAAAGGCGGCGCCGGTCAGCAGAGACCCCCTGGCCCTGCTAGAGCCTCACCCCCACCCCGAGGGGAGGAAACTTCCCGGCTGGTCCCAAACACGGCTGCTTTCAGAGAAGCCCGCAGGTCTCCATCGAGGAACGATGCACAGAGCTGCACCGCTGGGTTGGGGCGAGGAGGGTCCCCGCGGCGTGTCCAGGGCAGACCCCGGAGGGGGACACTCACCTCCGCCTGCCCGGTAGAAGGGGGAGTAGAAGGGGAGCCCCTTGCAGTCCTCCTGCTGCAGGGCATCGCTGTAGAGCTGCTCCCCTCCATGCGCTGTCCCCACCACCACCACCTGGAGCTGCGGCCACAGGCGCTGCACGATGCCCTCGAAGCCGCGGGCACACTCGGCCCGCAGCTCGGCCGCCCGGGCGGCATCGGGTGCCAGCAGCCCCTGCAGCTGGCGGCGCGTGCCCTCGGGCAGCTCGAGCTGCGGGCTCAGCTGCCCCAGCGCCAGGTCCTCGGCCAGGCCGGGCCAGCCGGCGCGCAGGGCCGCCAGCGCATCGCAGAGCTCGGAGGCCAGCCCGGCCTCCAGCACGCGCAGGCCGCGCTCCCGCAGGGCGAAGAGCAGCTGCAGCCGCAGGGCCGCGGCCCGCGAGGGCACGGCGCCCRCCTCGGCCGGCGTGCAGTACAGCGTGGGCAGGGGCCAGCCCGCCGGGGCGCGGGGGCCGCCGGGGGCCCAGCAGAAGAGGGCCGTGCCTCGGAGAGCCAGCGCCTGCGGGAAGGCGGTGCGGAGGACATCCAGGTACAGCAGGGCCCCCTGCACGGAGAGAGGTGGGAGAGACCCGCAGGAGACCCCGAGCCCTGTGCCAACAACGGTGCGGGGCGGCACCGCAACCCCCTCCATGTTTTGGGGCTGCGGCGTGCTGCGATGGCCTGGCTTCACCCCGTACCTGGAGAGGGGGGTCCGCGGCCCAGCAGCTCCGGAGCAGAGCCCAGGGCCCCAGCAGCGGGACCGGGGTCTCCTGCCCGCCCAGGTCCCCGTCAGGGCTGCTCGGCGTCAGGGGGTGACTCTCCCGGAAAGCGTCCGAGCCTGCGGGAGAGACAGTGCGGGGGAGGCCGGGGCCACGGGAAAGGCGTCCCACCGCCCCCGGGGACCCCCCGGCCCCGGCGCGGCGCTTACCTGGGGCCGCCCCCGCGGGCAGCAGCCGCCGCAGCCGCCGCTCCTGGCTGCTCCGCACCTCGGTGCCCCGCAGCTCCAGGCGCCGCCGCTGCCAGCGCGCAGCGCGGTGCAGCACGGCCCGGGAGGACCCTCTGCGGCCACCACATCTGGAAGGCATCTGTTGGGGGAAGCGTGCCGGGGGCAGCCTGCCAGCCACACGCTGCCCCGGGGAGCGC
>NW_020449675.1:638789-640727 GCF_003343035.1 Apteryx rowi | reverse complement strand
GCAGCATCCCGGCGCTGCGCCCCGCCGACCCCGCGCTCCGCGGTCACACCGGCCTCGGGGCCGCCGGGCACGGACCCGCGCACCGCAATCACCGCGGCACCGTGCACGGACCCCGGGCACCGGACCCCTCCCGTCCACCGACCCCGCGCACCGCGATCACCCCGGCACCCTCTGCACCGTGCACAGATCCCGGGCACCGGATCCCTCCCGTCCAGCGACCCCGCGCACCAGAGTCACCGCAGCGCCCGGTCCCACGGTACGCACTCCGGGCTCCACAATCACCCCGGCACCGTCCGGCACCGTGCGCGGACCCCCGGCACCGGACCCGCCTGCATTGCCCCCTCCCGTGCACGGCCCTCGGGCCCGGCCCGGCCCGCACGCACAGGGCGGGCGATACCGGGTCCGCCCCCCCCGGATATTCCGCCTCCGGCAGAAATGACGGAGAATGAGCGCGACCGCTCGCGCCCGTCCCGTCCAGCCCCCCTCCGTCCGGCCCCCCCCGCCGCTGCCGCCGCCGCCGCGCCGGTCCCGGCTCCCCGCCGCGGTCCCCCCCGCCGCGCGGGGAAAGGAGCACAGAGCAGCTCCGCCTCCGCTTGAAATTACGGGGTTTATTTGCTCCTTTCGAAAAAGGAGAAAGAAAACCACCACCCCAACGACCAGCACCCCAGGGCGCACGGAAACCCCCGCCCCTCCCCCGGCCGGCGGGCGCGAGCAGAGAACGAGAGTGCGGTTAAAAAACGAAAGCAAACCCACCCCGTTCTCCGCTCCTCGGCAAGAGAATTCTCCCCCCAAAAAAGTGCAGTTTGTCTGTTTTTCTTGGCTTTTCCACCAAGAAAAAACTCACCCCTGCTGAGGGGGGCTCAGCCCCAGCACCTCCAGCCCTTCGGCCCGCGGTACGAGGCCGGTGCCCAGCACCGACCCCTGCAAAGCCAAGCACTAGCGCCCGGCGCCGGCCGGGCATCCAGGACCAGCCGTGCCATCCGGGCAGCCTGTGCCGATGCGCATGCATGAGGGCCGTGCACGGGGGCACGGGCACCCCCCGCCAAGCCGGGGCTGGAGGTGGGGGCTTGGGACCCGGCCTGGGCAGGGGGGTGTGTTTCCCAGGGGTGGCGGGGATGGCAGCTCCTGCAGAGGAGCGCTGAGCTCAACCCAGCCCTGTGAGCAGCCCCAGGGCCGTGAAGCGATTTGGGGAGGACGTGGGGCTGCCCGTGTCCCCTGCACATCCCGGGGCAGCCCCGAGGCCCCTGTGGAACCGGCTCCCCCAGCCCTGTGCCCCCAACCCAGCCAGGGGCAGGCTTGGGGCTCTCCCCCTGCCCGCCAGCGGGGCAGGGACCTGCACCCTCCCCAAGACACATGTGAAACCCAGAGCTTTTGTGTTACAAAAATATTCGGTGCTTTATTTACTCTGTGGTAGAAAAATAACATCGCCAGGGAACCAGGGTTTCTTAGACAGGTCGAGGCGAAAGAGGTGGGGAGAGCGGAGGGCTCCACTCCCGTCCCCCAACCGCCCCCGCTCCTGTCCCCGCCGGCCGCGCTCGTGCCCGGGCTCCGGCCTCCCTCGCTCCGGTTCCCGTCTCACCCTGCCTCCCTCTCGCTGCATCGGCGCTAGAGGGGACGGGGAGGGACGCGGCCGACACACTGCCGAGACCGGGAGCCAACGGGGTCTCCCGCATCCTCCGAGGGATGGGAGCAGGAGAGCGCCGGGACAGGACCCAGCTCTGCAGAGCGAAGCGTCCCCCCGCCGGGACGAGCCCCAGCCGCCCTCCCTGTCCCCCCGTCCCAGAGCCCGGCACGGCCACGCACACACGCACACACACTCCTGCCCGAACGGAGTCACTAGGAGAAAAACAACAACGCGAACATGTACATTCTCAGTGACGACGGCGGAAAGCAAAGGCGAGGCCGGGCCGCGGGCCAGGGGCAGCCGCGGGCGCAGGC
>NW_020449675.1:635657-638554 GCF_003343035.1 Apteryx rowi | reverse complement strand
TGCCTTTTATACACGGGCATAAACACCAAAGAGCCAGACGCCACCCTGCATTTCTGGACAGCACAGAGCAAATCTCTGGGACAAGAAACCACCCCGCTCCCTGCCCTCCCCCCCCGGCCCCGGCACAGAGACACGAACACAGCGCTGCTCCCGGCGGCAGAGTCCCCGCGGCGCCGGGGCCGGAGGCGGCGTGGGGCCGGGCGCCCGCCCCGTCACGACTGGGCGTGGGGGATCCACTGACTGTCCATGGGGCGCCGCAGCAGCTCCTCCACGTGCCTCGCCACGTCCATGGTGTCGTCCAGGTCAAAGTCGCCCTCGGGGTCCAGCACGGGGTCGGGGCTGCGGGAGGGAGAGGCGGTGAGGCTCGGGGACGGCGCCGGCTGGCCGGGGCACGGGCGGGGGGCAGCGGTACCTACTTTTGCGGGTACATGTTGTAATGGGGCTGGGAGCACACGGCCGGCGACGGAGCCTGGTCCATGTAGGTGGCCCCTCCGGGGGCAGAGTCGCCTGAGGCGCTGACAAACCTGAACGGACAAGGGGCCCGTGAGTGGCAGCCCACGCTGGATGAAGACGCCCCGGGAATTCCCACGGCCTCCGATGGGCTTCCCGCGCGGTGCAGAGAGGGGACCCCAGCCCCATGCACGTGGTCCGTCCCGGTTCTGGGAGGACCCAACAGCCCGGCCCCGGGCRCCCCGCGCACGCTCGCCTCCTCCCCGCTGTCCCGAAGAGCGTCCAGGTGCAATGCCGGAGCCGCGAGCAGGATGCCCAGGGGGCCGCAAGCCGCCCCCGGGAGCCGCCCGGCACCTGCCCACTTACTCGGGCACCACTTGCTTGATCTGCGGCTTCACGTATCCGTCCACAGCTTTCGCTAGAGGGAAGAAGGCAGCGCTAGGGCTCGGAGCCGCTGGCGCATGTTGCCGGCCTGCTCGTGGCGAGCCGCAGAGCCAGCACCGGGCCGGGGGCCACGCGACAGGGAGGGATGCGGAGGGGATCGAGGGGCAGCGCTACCTGGCGTGGACTCACAGAGAACCGGTGTGTAGTACTTGGAGAAGACCTCGTCCTTGGGCCGGTCGGGGAACACGTAGATGAGGTAACTGAGGTCCCCCAGGCGGTCGGCCAGGGAGCGGATGGAGAAGTCCCTGGTCGTGAACGGCATCAGGTTCCAAAACATCCTTTCGGCTGGAAGACAAGAGCAAACAGGGTAATGACACCTGGAAAGAGCCGCTTGGGCTCACGACGACTCCCAGGGCTCCGCTTTAAAAACAAGCTGCGAGATCACGTTGAAAAAAAGCAACCAAACCCAGCGTTTCCCCCTTCCAACGTTTAAGGACAAAATGCAGGTTGCCGGAAAACAGGATCAGGCAGGAACTAAAGGTCTGTCCTTGCCCAGGGGACAGAGAGGGCGGAGGCAGGGCAGGTTTCCACCCTGCTAGGCAAACGCAGGCGCTGCCGGGGAAGCGACGGCAGCTCGGATCTGCACACGCGAGCCGGGAAAGGGGCCGAGCCCCAGGCTCGGGACAAGGACGGGTCGGAGGCTCCCAGCTCCCCGGCGTGCACTCACGGGAGTCGAACTTCCAGGCGATGGTGATGCCGCCGATCTCCGAGTCGCTGAAGCGCAGGAGGAAGGTCCCGTCCGGCTTGTTGATGAGCAGGTCGTGCGCTTGCTGCTTGTTCACGAAGCCCAGAATGGCCCTAGGCAGAGGAAGGGGTCAGGGCCGGGCACGCGGGGGGCCGGCCACGGCGCGGGGGCAGGACGGCTCTTACCCGTCATTCCAGTGCGGCTTCAGATGCTTCTTCAGCACCTCCATGACACCGTCAAACCACTGCCAGAAGGTGTAATTCCTCCCGGGCAGGTTTTCCTGTTGAAATCCCCGGAAAATAAGCATTCCTGTTTCCAGCCTCAAGGCTGCACAAGCATTTGGCACAGCAGCAGGGACACAGGCGCCTGGAGCACGAGCGCTCTGAAACCAGGCGCCCAGAGCACCCGGCCACGCTGCGCAGCCGCGAGAGGAGCACCAGCGACGCGCGTGCGACCGTGCGGACACCTGCAGGCCCTACGGCACTCCGGATCGCTCCGAGAGAGGAAAGCGGTTCCCTCCATCCCGCTGCGGGCAGGCGGGGATGGTGACGGCTGTTTCTGCTTTGCGCTGTTGCGAGCAGCGGCTCCCCGGGAGCAACGTCCCCCATCCCACCCCTAGGCACGGCGCACTGCTGCTCACGGGCTCCCAAAGCGCCCGCGACCCTCCCAGCGCGGCGCCCCGGCCCGCTCACCCGGTTGAACTGGGACCAGGACACCGTGGTGCTGCTGTAGTCCTCCAGGTGGGAGCTGGTGCTGTTGAAGAGCTTCTGCGCCAGGAACACCAAGTTCTCCTTGGTCAGCCCGCGGCTGCTCTGCACCTCGGCCTTGAACTTCATGTTGAGCGCCTCGCAGAGCTGCGGCCACTGCACCTTGTCGGGCACGGCGAAGGGCACCCGGCCCTGCGGAGCGGGCGGCACGGCCGTCAGCACGCTGCCGCCCGGCCCCGAGCTCCTGCTCGCCGGGCGCTGGCACTCACCGGCTCCGCGAAGGCGTTGTCCCAGAGCACGGTGGCCGTGGCGTTGTTGTCCTGGCTCCCGTGCACGATCACCACCACGGGCAGGGACAGCGTCTGCGGGCGGACGGGGGCTGAGCCGGGAGGGGACGCGGGGCGCCGCGGCAGCATCGCCCGCCCCGCACCTGCAGGCCCCGCGGAGGGGATGCGCCGGGCGCCTTTACCTTCACCTGGAAGACCAGCTCGTTGCCGCCAACGCTGAACTGCGACTCGAAGAGGATGGTGAACTTCTCCTCCGTCACCGACTCGGCGCCGCGGCGGTCCGAGCGCTTGATGCGCTTCAGAGACTGCGGGGACAGGCGGGGT
>NW_020449675.1:634046-635552 GCF_003343035.1 Apteryx rowi | reverse complement strand
CATGTTGCGGAAGTGGGCGCTCAGCGTCCCCGTGGCCTGGTGGTACTCCATCACGCAGCAGTTGTTCAGGATCTCCCCGCTGCTCTCGCTGCCGCGGGAAGGCTCGGGGTGAGGGGCGCCCCGCGGAGCCCCGCGCGCCGCCGGCAGCCCCGGCGCCCTCCGGCGCAGCCCCGGCCCCCTCCCGGCACAGCCCCGGGCATTACTTGCGGGTGCTCTCGTTCTTCAGCAGGGCCTTGGCTTGCTGCTCGCTGATGATGGTGGCCTTCACCTGGGGGGGGTTCATGTGCACGTTCAGCTTCCCCCCCACCAGGAGCCGCACGGTGGCCGCGAACTTGGTCTGGGTCTTCAGCACCTGGGGGGGCTGCTTCTCGATGATGAAGGTGCTGGGGGGGGACAGGCATGGGGGTCAGGGGCAGCCGGGCAGAGTAGCCCCGGCCCCGCCGCCTGGCCCCCCCCCACGCCGGGGACCCCCACCTCTACCTGGTCACCAGGGCGGAGATGATGTCGGTGATGGTGCCGTTGAGCTCCGACAGCATCTCCTCCACGGGGCCCGGGATGGGCAGCTGCTGGCACAAGTGCTCGGCCCGACGGATCTGCTGCCGGTTCTGCCAGATGATCTCGGCCAGCTTCTCGCACCTGGGGGAGCGCCAAGGGCTCAGCGGCCCGCCGGGGCCAGGGCCGGGGCCGGCGCCCGCCGCCCCCGCGCCCAGCCGGGCACCCACCAGGTCTGCAGCACGTCCAGGGTGCCCTCGGGGGGGCCCCCGTTGCCCGCCAGCTGCTGCCGACGCTTCCACTGGATCAGCTCGTCGTCCAGGATGGTCGTCTGCTGCTTGCGCAGCAGCTGCAGGGTCTTCTGGTGCTTCTCGGCCAGCTCCTGCAAGGCGGGCAGGCGTCACGGGGCGGGCGGCCGGGCGGGTGGGTGGGTGGCCGCGGCAGGGGCCGGGGGCCGCCGCACTCACCACGCGGTACTGCTGTAGTGTCTGCGCCTCCCGGTGCAGCCAGGCCTCCAGCGACGCCTTCTTCTGCTGCAGCGTCGTCTCCCGCGACAGGCGCTCCTGGGGGCCCAGCTGGGAGAGCTGGGAGAACTGGGCTGGGGGCACGGGGCAGCGTTAGGGTCGGCACCGCCGGCGCCCCGGGCCCCGCACCCCCCCCGGGCTCCCACCCACCTTGGAGCCGCATGTTCTCCTGGTACTGGATGATGAAGTACTCCTGCGTCTGCTGCAGCTTCTTGAGCTCGTTCTCCGAGTCCTGCGTGATGAGCCGCAGCTCCTCGAAGGTCTGGTTGATCTGAAGGTGCTTCTGGGACATGGCATCCACCAGGGAGCCGGCCGGCGAGGGGCTCTGCGCAGGGCAGGGGGAGCGCTCAGCGTGGTGGGGGGAGCCCCTTCCATGCCACTGCTGTGCTGGGGGACCACGGAGAGCCGGAGCATCCCCCACCACGGGGCTGCTCCCACGGTCCTGGGGGATGCAGACCCGGAGCATCCCCCACCACGGGGCTGCTCCCGC
>NW_020449675.1:627769-632698 GCF_003343035.1 Apteryx rowi | reverse complement strand
CCGCGGGCAGGGATGCAGCCGCGGCGGGACGCCCCGCTCACCTACCATGCCTGGCTCTCGATCCACTGCGAGAGGTAGTGCCGCACCTCGATGGGGAAGTGCTGGCCGTAGAGCGCCTGCATCTGCCGCAGGGCTTCGCCCTGGAGCTGCTGCGCCTGGATCCACACCGCCATCGCTCACCACCTGCGGCAGGGAGACGGGGCCGTCGGGACGCCGCTCCTGGGGTGCCGCCGCGCCRGCGCGCTCCGCTGCAGGAGCTTCCCGATGCCTCCTGCGCTTCCCAGCGCTGCTGGGAAATGTCTCCGGTTTCATGCAGAAAGAGGCACGGCTGGGCAGGGGGACCCTGCTCTGAGTCACCCGCTGTTTTCTAGGAAAAGCCCCCGGAGAGCTGGGGGCCGTGAAGGCATTGCTTCRCAGGGCTCGCCACATGGTAATCGTTTCCCCCCGCCGCGCTGCGTCGTGCCATCGCGGCCGTCGCCTGCCCAAGGGAACGAGGGAATGGGGGCTGGAAAGCAACCCAGGCTGAGGCAGCGCGGGCCGGTCCCGCCAGCGCCGGGAGCCGCGGGGCTGCTTGCCTTCGCCGAAATAAATGAACAGCAGCACCCAGGCGGGGCTTCTCCCAGCGAGTTTGGGGCGGCCGCAGCGGCGGGAGGGCTGCCAGGCGCCGCTCGCGCCTGGGCCGCGCGACACCCGAGCGTGCCGTGCCGCTCCACCCCGCGCCGCTCCGGACTCCCAGGCATCCCAACAGGCGCTTTGCACAAGCGCGCGCGGCACTGCGGACGCGGCCAGTGGGGGCAAATATAGAAAGGACAGCCGGAGAGACGGCACCTATAAAAAGCCAGAGCCTTCCCCCGTCGCGGTTATATTTGCAGCTTGATGGGCCCTGGCAAAACAACCCGGTAAGAGAGTCTGACGGCGATGCAATGCCCAGCGAGCCGGGGAGGGCTCCGCGGGAGCCCCCGGCCCCGCGCAGCGAAGCACCCACCGGGGCCGAGGCGGTGTTTGCAGGCACAAACAGCATTTACACACACTCGCACCCAAAYGGATTTAGCCCTAATATTGTGCAAACGGAGCCAGTCATGCTCTCGGCTGGGAGGAGATGCCAGGGCAGGGGGGAGAGACCGTCTTTGCGTTGCATCCCCCGGCCAGATGACCGGGACGGGGATCCGGTTACGGCACCGCAGCACCCGGCACGGTCAAAACCAAACAGATCCATGGAGAGAGCTGGCAGCACGGCCCTGCGGCTCCTCTCTTCCCTGAACCCTTTAGCTTACAAGGCCAGGGCACACTCCGGGGAAACCGGCCTCAAAACCAGCGACGGCCCCAGGTGCCGCGGAGGCGCCAGCCGCTCTCCTGCAGCGCCGGGGCTCGGCACGGCGCGGCGCGAGCACGGGCTCAGAGAGGGAAGAAAGCGACAGGTCAGCTGCCAYGACCGCAAAGAAATCCGAGGGTCTAAGTCAAGCACAGGGAAATAGCCAGCAGTCCCGAGCTCCACAATCTCTCCCCGACATGCAGGGAGAGGAACAGTAACTGAGAGTTGGCTAAAAATGACTTTTTCCCCCCATAAAAAGCAAGGAACATTCCCATGTTCACAGGAAAAAGATTCAGTTAGAAACCCTTCTGGTAAGGAGGGGTTTGAGGAGGCAATAAAAAATTAAAGCAATGAAAGAAGGCAAAGCGGGAAAGCTGATAGTAAGGCAAGTGTATTGGCAGTTAGAAAATGCAAACGGTTGRTAAGAGGCATCATGGCACTGATGAAAAATGCTGCCATTGGCAGAGCTGAAGAGAACTTAAAAAACTGTTTTACTGTGTCAAGAACAGACGAAATCCCAGGAGCAGCCCAAGCCCAGGGCTGGACAGRAACAGAAATATCAGCACAGACAAAAATTAAATAAACATTGCTCTTCCTATCAAGAAAATTGTGATATATTCCCATCTTCCAGCAACAAAACACTTCCCATTCCACTCCAACATGTTGTTAAGCAACAAGTATTAATCTGCTGCAGCGGTTAACTTGCAGTTACAGAGTACAAAAAGCACTGGCCTTGGAGCAGGAGCCGTGAACATTGCTGCTGGGAACGTCTGAGTGGAAACAGAGCCAACCTGACGTCAATATTTACACGGGGAAAACAGCACGTTTGGCTCGCAACAGCCCAGCTCGCCCCGCGCGTGCCCCGGCGAACTGCAGCCCCGTCCCACGGGCAGCGCGGGCCTGCCGGCCACGGTGGATAAACACGTCCCACCAAAACCGCTCCGACGAGATTGCAACAGGCCAACRGAAAGCATCACCGACGCAACACCTGGGATTCCTCTGAGCTCGTCCACAAGCAGGTGCCTGCAAAGCAGCAGCCTGGATCGCGAGCAAGCGGCCCCGAAGCTGGCAGAGGACAGGTACRAGACCTCACTTCCCAAGCGAAACCGCGTCCCGGCAGCCCAGCGCTGCAGCGGTGGCTCCCGCCGCCGGGAACGCTGGACGCGAGCTACTTGCCTGCAAGCGAAAGGAGGCTATAGCAGAAGCCGATTTCCCAAACGCCAGCCTGGATCGCACCCGCAGACCAAGCTCCTCGAGTCAGGCGGAGGGGACGCCGGGCGCAGAAGGCGCGCCAGCAGCGGGTATGGCACGAGAYGCAACGCTTGCAACAAGCGGCACCAGGCTGCTTAGCCGCAAGAGCCGATCAAGGTTAGGGAAACGRCGCTGTAGCTGCATTTTGCATAAAATACAGTGATACGATCCTTGGGCCCTTGCATGTTGCCAGAGGCAGAGTCAGCACCCTACACACCATGAACTTCCCAAAACCACCACTGCCGCTGCTCATGACAGACATCAAGCRGGAGCCTGCAGGAACTAGCGGCTGTGCATCCCACCTGGCCCCAAGGAAAGCATCCCACGGCACCCCGCTGACTGTCCTGAGCCCACGGCTTGGCTGAACTACAGCCCCCTCCGCACAGCCAGAGACACCGGGCTTTCCAGGCAGTCACGGCACTCATGTTCTTACTGGCAATCAGACTCCCGCCTGGCCAGCTGCTCGCAATTAAAGCCGGCTTGATCCAAGACCAGCATCATCCTCCTCCTCCTCCTACAGCAGCACTGCTTATCCGGCTGGGGCGAGCACTTACAACAACTTCCTTGGAGGCCTGGGATGGTTTCACATCGGCGCTCAAGGATGAGCTCCCTCCTTGTGTTGCTGGTGCAGCACCCTCCCAGGCAAAGGCACATGTAGGCACCGGCCCCACAGCCACCCTCAGCTCCCGGGCTGGGTCAGGAAGACCTCCCATTCCAGAAGAGGCCGGCCGGGAGTCTTGCCGTTGTTTATCTGCCCCCTCCATGGCGGCATYTCTTTGCCCATGTTCCTCAACCATGCCTGCAGCCTGCGAGACGCGAGCTGAGCTGCCTCCTCCTGGAGCGCCAGGCAAGGACAGGCAGCATCGCTGCAGCTTCCCTGGTTACCAGGGCTCAGCTGGGCTGCAGCAAGCACCCGCATGCACACTCGGACAATTGCAAGAGACAGATGATTGCAGTGGTTTAAGCTACTTTGCATTTGTTTTGCACTGGCAATGAGCTATAATCCCACCCATTACCACAGCTCGGTTAACCAGCAGTAACTTAACAACCCACAGCAAGTTGTTCACTGGTGACCTATCGCTTGCAACACTGCACATGCGGCAGCTTCCCTCGTGCAGGACAAGCGCCACGGACACAGCCCCTGACCGCTGCCGGGGCAGCCCGGGCAGGGGGAAGGCACGAAAGCGCATCCGGCAGGGGCCAAGGGAGAGGAGACGCCAGGGCCGGCGCTTCCGTGTCCCACTGCCACCGGGGAAAGAAGGGAGACAGGAGAGGGGCTGGATCGCCTGCTCGTAACCCACCCGAACACGCGTCCAGAGGGATGGAGGCAGCTGCAGGGGATGCGCAGGGGGAGGCCGGGCACAGGAGGGAGCCCAGCAGGCGCTCCTGGAGTGGGGCCGCTCTCCGCAGCGGCAGCACCGGCAGGGTGGGTGGTGGGGCAGGAGAGCAGCGAAGGAGCCGCAGGCACCTCTGGGGCCGCRGCAGGCGCTGCAGGAGGGCTGGCGAGCAGCTCCAGAGCTCAAGCGACAGGAAAGTCGTAATTGCATCTGCGAGGAGAAGACAAAAGGAGGGAAATGTCTCACAGGGCGAGGCAGCCGGCCAGAGGATTCCCACGGGCACCATCTCTGGCAAAACCCCACCATGGATGGAGCTCTCCCAGCTTGCCGCCCCGAGGCTCCAGCTCCCGCCCGGCCTCGCGAGCCGGCTCCATGGGGCTCGGGCCGCAGCTGCTGGGATGCACGGGCACGCAGCGCTCCCGGGAACCTCGTTGCCCTCCGCCCGCAGGCAACGTGCCTCCACCCCAGGGCTGCTCCAGCACAGCCCCTCGTGCCAGCGCAGCCGCTGCTTGCGGGGGGCAGCTCAGGTCTGGCTTCGGCCCTGGCCGGGGCACATGCAAGCGGCAGCTCTGCCCACGCCAGGCCGGGCAGCAGGACGAAACCTAGGCAAAACCCTGGGGGGAACGGAGCCGAAGCGCTGCTCTGTGCCCAACAGGCTCCAGGCGCCGGCGCTGCCTCCTCTCCTCCACCCGGAGGAAAGGGGATTTCCAGAGCAGCTTTCCTGCCCCCCGGCAGGGAGCCGGGGTGCTTCCCCCGACGCTGCCCTCCCCGCTCTGCCCTGCGGGCATGGAAAAGCCCCGGGCCCGGCCGCCCCGGCCCACATCCCCCTTCCCCGCGGCGCGGTAAACAGGCGCACACGTGCTTTCCCAGCACCTCCGGAGCCCGCGATCGCTTCCAGGTCAGAGCGGGCCTCGCTCGCAGCCCCAGGGCAGGGCCGGGCTCGGTGCGCCCCGTCGGGGCGATGCTGGAGGAGGGGGCGCCCCGCAGGGCACGGAGGGCTCGGCCGGGCCGGGCCCCGGCAGCAGCCCG
>NW_020449675.1:619197-627207 GCF_003343035.1 Apteryx rowi | reverse complement strand
CCAGCCGCCGGGGGGTGCGATGCACCGGGAGCGGGGCAGGCGGCAGCGGCCCGGGCGGAGGCAGGAAAAAGGCAGGGGGGGACGAAGGGACRGACTAACCTCCCTGCCGCGCCGCTGCTCGCGTCCCCGCGCCTCCCCGGCGCAGGGCGAGGGCTGGCGCCCAGCTCCAGGCCACGAAGGCCGTGTCCGGAGCCAGCRGCAGAGCAGCCGCCAGCACCCGCGGCCCCTGGCTCCGGGGCCGCCTTGCCCCCACGCCGTGAGCCCGGAGCGCCGCCAGCCGCCCGCTCCCTGCGTCCGGAGCCAATGGCGCAGGGGGCCGCCGGCGCTGGAAGCGGCGCGGTTCGCCCAGTCTACGCCTGCCTGTGGTTTCCAGCTTTCGGTTCAGAGGTGGAGGCACCAGCTCGGCAAGAGGCACGAGCTCCTTCTAGAAGTTCGGTGCTTTGATGGGTTTTGTTTTTCTCTTGCAGAAGAGCAGCAGCAGCCAAAGGTTTTGCCCTCGGCAGCATCGAGACAGAGGCACCGAGTTGCTCCCCTGCTCGCCTGCAGCCCACACTGGAAACTGTCTGTGCTTGCTGAGCGAGGGCAGGGGAACTTCAAGGCCCCGTCTGTGTGCACAGACAACAGACAACATCGGCTGTGGAAATTAAATATTTCCTCTTGAGAGCAGAGGCCGAGGGCCCTGCAGCAGCCGTGGCGCAGGAAAGCCTGGTGGCGGGTGCCGGTGGACCCGGCGCACCCCGAGGGGGCTGCACCCCGTGCGCGGAGCTGCGGAGCCCGCAGGCTGCCCCGAGGCCTGGCGGGGACGTGGCGGCTGCCGGGAAAGGCACGGGCCGAGCCAGCCTCCGGGAGCCAAAATGGAGAACTAGCCCCGCTGCGGGAACAAGGAAACCCCAGCAGCGGCGTGACGCTGTCCGAGGAGAGAAGCCGGCGCCACGCACGCGGAGATGTCGCCCTCCTCCGCAGCAGCCCAAGCGCCCGGAGAGCCCAGCTCGGGGACTGCCTGCTAGTCCCGTTAGCAACAACAGCCATTAGCATTCGTCTTGCTTGGCACTCTGACCTTTGAAACCTTTGGGACTGTTTGGCTCCCATTTTCAGATTTTCCGTTACAACCACAAAGACCCAGAAAGCTGCGTAAGAAAAACCCAGCCCAGCCAGCGAAATCCCAGCAAAACCCCAGGAATCTGGGAGCTGAGGCTTTAAGGAGAAAATAACAAAAGTCTCCCCCCGGCGCCTCGGCACAGCGCGCGAGGCAGGGGCCGCGGGAGGCATCGGGCGTGCTGCCTGGGCGCCGCGGGGCCGACGGGCGACAGCGGGACCCAGGCGTCGTGGCGAGGCCGCGGCTGCGCAGGAACAAAGGGGGCCTGTTCCCAGCYGCGGGGCGCACGGAGCTGCGCAGAGCCGTGCAGAACCAGGAGCGCGGCGTGGGCAGCGCGCCCACCCTGCCGGCTGCAGGCCACCGGGGCCCGGGGGGAGAGGGTACCCTGTGCTCAGCGGGCAATCCCCGCCGCCAGTGCCAGCGCATCACCACCCCATCGCCACGGGATGCCGCCCGGCAGAAATCCTCCCCGGGGAATCCCTGGCACGAGCAGGCGGCCGGGCCCCAGGCAACCGAAAGCGCAGCACGCCCGGCCCCGGGGCCCGGCCGGTGGAGCAGCGCCCGCCGCATCGCCCTGCAGGCAGCCGCGCTCCCAGGGATGCTGCCGCCACTCGCTCCTAGCCYGACCCGACGCCTTTGATCCAATCCAACAAGGTATTTTTCCTACACGATGAGCAATGTCAACGAGACCTCAGACCAGCAGACCTGCCCTAAATCTCTATAATACAGCGGCTCAGGATAAAGCATCTGCCCGGACAYGGCACAAACCCTCGCTGGCTCCTGCCGCGGCCGCGCAGAGATGCTCGACCCTCCCTCGCGCCCTCTCCGGAGCCGGGGGGTGCCGGCAAGGAGGACCCGGGCTCTGGCCCCACGGGACACGCAGCCCGGAGGGGGCCCGAGGGCTCCGGGCGACCCCAGGCCAGCGGGGCCCGAGGCCGGGACAGCGCTGCCAGGCCCAGGGTGGGCCAGAGAGATTGGGGTTAAGGCACGAGCGCCCTGGCAGCCAGCCCACCCTCACCGCGGCCGCGGACCGCCGTCACAGAGCCGCCCTGGGCACACCGCTAATCCGCGCTTAGACCTWGCACGTGCCCCGGAGAGATGTGCTGGCCGGGAGGATCCAAGGATTAAGCTCATTTCAGTGTCGAATTAGTCCCGATTTGGGTCTGGAGACACAATTTCATTTTACCGGTCATGCTCCAGCAAGCGCAGGCAATCAGACAAATCCATTTACCTGCCGAGCGGGATTTGCGGCGCCAGGCGCAGACAGCCGGGGGAGACCCGCGCAGCGCAGGCACGCACCGGCCGCGCGCCTCGGCGTCCCCTCCCGCTGGCACCGCACGTCCCAGCCGYGCACAACGCCGCGGGGCGGGCGGGCTGCTCCCTGCAAGAGCGTTACCCCCTCGCCGGGGGCGGCAGGCACCCCACGCGCCCGCTGCGGTTGCGAGTGCGGAGCCAACGCGATGCCTGGGCTCTGCATCGCGGGAGTCTCCCAGCGGCGCGTTTCCTCCCTCCCCGGCACGTTCAGGCAACGCGTTGCGACAGAGCACCCGGGCTCTCGCGGCAYGGGTCAGCAGCCGATCTACGCGTCCGGCCAGCAGGAAAAGGCTCCCTGCTCCTGGTGCCGCTGCGCGGGAGGCGTCGCACCCCCTCCCGCGGTGCCAGGGGGCCAAGGAGCCGAGAGGAGTTGCTGGGGGGCAGGGAAGGACGGGTTCCCCGGAGCAGCCTCCGGCATCCCTCGGGGCTCCCGGCCCACTGGGACACAAGCACCGGCGAGAAGCAACGGCTCCTGCCCCAGCAGCACCAGCCCGGCGCAGGGAGACGCTCACGCAGCAGCACAGCAGACGGGAGGGAGAATAAAGTCTTGCTTTAGGAAGGGGGCACGCGAACGCCTGGGGAATCTGGCAGGAGAGAGAACTAGTCAGAACAGGAATAAAAAGCCAAAATACTGAGGCTTTCTACCAAAAAAAATCTCATTCGCGATGGGTAAGCTTCGCAGTCAAGCCTGGCAGGTTAAACACAGCACACAGACGCGTCCAAGGGTGCAGGTGCCAAAGCTCGGCTCCCGCTTTCCTTCCCCCGAGGTGTGTGCAGCCCCGGGAGCAGCAGCTGCCGCTCGTCGCCCGCTCCGGCGGCCGCGGGGGATCGGCACGTGGCAAAGCGGAGCCGGCTCTGCCGAGTGCCGTAGTGCCGCCCATGAGAGCCATCCGGCTGCGGCGTGTGGGAGCCCGGACCTGGYGCATCCCGCCGTCGACAGCAGCAGGATTCACATTTGTGCACGTGCTCCCACCGCCAGAGCGCCGAGCGCGTGTCCGAGTCGCCTGATGCAAAGTGTCCCCRCAGCAGCGTCTTGCCGCCGGGGCGGCGTCCCCGCACAAACGGGGCTCGAGCAGCAGCGCGGATGTGGCAGAAGGGAGCAGGATCTCCGGGGAAATTTTGAGGAGCAGGTGGAGATGCAATGCAGACACCGGAGCCGGTGGTGCCGCCAGGCTCCCGGGACGCTGCTGGACCCTGCCGAGCTGCTCGGCGAGCGGGGCGGGCAGGCGCCCCCGGCCCAGAGGCGATGGCTCCATGCGCATTCCTCCCCACCTAAGCGTTTCTGGAAGGCCCAGGTGACAAATGGCTTTATAAAAGGAGGGGCCAGGCCAATGCAGCTGTGCCATTAGCGCCACAGCTGCATTTTAACAACAACAAATAGAACAGGGATCATTCTGCAGCTGTGTTTTCGCCTGCACGAGGGGCTAGGGTACACCGCAAGCGCAGTCTGCTTCTCTCCCCCCCCCCCCGTTAAAAGCTTTGCAGACAGCAATCAAGCGGGAGGAACAAAAAGCCGGACAGATGAGCACGGGCGGCGCTCAGCCCTCTGTGGCCGGGGCTGCGCCGGGCGCCGCGCCGCTGCCTAGGCTCCTCGAGTCCTACCCAAGCACCAGCCTTTTCCCCAATTCTCTCCCCAGACAGAACTATGCTATAAACCAGAATTTACATATCACAACAACAGGAAGACACGAAGTTACAGCAAAAATAGAGATTGCAAAACTCACCAGTGACTGTTTAAACAAGGAGCAAGTCGTGACCATGCTACGGTTCGGCTATAACATTCCAGTGCAAGGAGCCGCCAGAGCCCCGGTGAGAAGCCACCGGGCAAAACATCGCTCGCAGACTTTGCAGAAAGCGAGAGTCTGCAATAGGGGAAACACGCAGCAAGAAGCGCGCTCCTCCGCAGGCCGCCAGCGCTCCCGTCCCCTCGCTGGCGCGACTAGATGGGTGGATTCTGCTTTATCAGCAAGTCGGCTCACCCCTATCGGCCAGGAAGCCGTGTTCACATGCATGCCTCCCCCTCGACATTTCCCAACTCGGCAGGGAGAAGCAGTCTATGGCAACGTACCTTTTATCAGCCAGCAGATGTTGCTAGAACTGTTGCTGCATGTAAAATTCAGGCATGCTCAGCGCAGCTTGGATCCCTGCGCCGGACACGCGGTGCCAGGGTAAACACCCCCGCCCCCTTCCTCCTGGGATCAAAACACTTGGGGGTTGCAAAATAGACACCCCATGAAAGGAAAGGCATGCCACGGAAACATTACAGCTGTCGAGGCTACTTCTCCCGGAGCATGCCGGAGCCCCGGAGCAGGGCTTAGCCCAGCCAGCATGCACAGTCACCCAGGCCGGAGCCGTTTGCACGGCTGCGGAGTCGCAGTCCCGACCCTCTTCCCCGCTGCAAGGGGACCCTCCGCGCCCCCAGCTGCCGCAGGCTCGCGCCCCCCGGCCGCCCTGCCAGCCCGGGCAGGTCTCGCTCCCCGGGACCACCGCGAGGCCCCCCGAGCGTGGCCTCAACTTACAGTAATTCCTTCCAAACCAGCAAGTCATTTCCCAGCTGACGGCGGCACTTTACTGTACTCAGCAGAGCACAGTCACCCCTCGCTGCCCGGCCGCCCACGCGCTGCAGGAGTACAAGGAGCAGGGATTTTTCATAAGCAGAGTTTCTGGGTTTTGCTATCACTCGAGAGAGAGGTGGGAAACCCCAGGGCGCAGAGCTCGCTGCCTGCTTGGAGTCAGCACTTCCCCTGCCACGAGAGGGGAAGGTCCCTCGAGTCGCCGTGTGTAAGCGTGCGCGGAGCATCCCCGGGCGCGGGGCTCCGGCCCCGGGGACCCAGCACCCGCTGCGGGGCCGTGTCCTGCTCCGGAGGGACAGGGAGCTCCCTTCCCATGCCATGCCGAAGCCGCCGGCGGGAGGGACTCGAGGAAGCTCCGGTGACAAGTGCCGAGGGGCCAAGCATCCCCCGTGCCCACGAGGGAGGACGCTGTGGGAAAAGCCGCCGAGCCGAGCACGGCGTCCACGGCAGCAGCCGGCCCCTCCCTGCTTCCAGCCCCGGCTCTCCCATCCCCAGGCTGTTGGCACCTCTCGATCCGAACTCCGGCTCCTCTTTCCACATCACGACATCTACAGCACGTCCCGTTCCCTCCTCCATGCCAGGAGGCTCGCCCTCCTCCCCCGGCCTTCAGGGACGGCTCTAAACTGCAGGGAAACGGCCACCATCCTCGCGTCCAGCACAGCAGGACCTCAGAAGCCGGGACAGGCCAGGCTGCGGCCCCAGAGCCGCCAGGAGCCCCAGCGCCGCGACGGACGCCCCGCCGCCTTCCCCTCCGCACCGGCAGCTGCGTGCATCCCGAGGCGCAGCACAGCCGCGCCGCTCAAGCATGTGCAGGTGCATCGAAGCGGGACACCAGCCCTCCAGCAGCAGAGCATCCCCCCCCGCACAGTCACGGCGGCAGCATCCCCAGGCCCGGCCCCGGATGGGGCGCAGCGGCTCCCTGCTGCAGGATGCGTGCCCAAAGGCAAGGCGCGGGGCAAAGCTCTCACACCCCAGAGCCGCTGCTTTGGTGCCCCCAGTGCTGGACGGGCTGTCGAGACCACCTGCAGTGCATGCCGAACGCCTCTGCCAAGCCGGGTTTGGAGGGGCGAACAGCTTCTGGCTGCCGCTGCAGGCATCGAAGGGGCTCAGGGGCAGCGGCAGGGCAAGGCAGGACGGGGACGATCTGCTGCAGCAGCACCAGAGAGGCACATACGCCGCGAGCCTTCCTGGTCCGCCAAGGGCATAGTCAAGATTTTGGAGGCAAAATATCTGAACTGGGGCTTTTGCATTAGCTAAGTGGACTAACAGCTTTCAAGGCTGGCCAGCCCCTGCTGCGGGGCCACGCGTTCCTCCCCGCCGCCAGGGAAGGCTCGGCGACCTGCCTGCCTTTGCGCAAGTTTATACTGCTAGACCTTCCCCAAGCAGAAGGTCTGGAGCCGAGATGCATACGCAAGTCCGGAGCCTCGCCTGCCTTAGCAGGATTTCGCTTTCTAAAAGGAGAGCTGATTGCACGTTCAGTTTTAACACGCACTCTCCCGAAGCACTGAGGCTACACGGCGCCGTAGCTTTGCTCCAGTCCCATCCTGCTAAAAGCCCCGGTGCCGTCCCCAGGCTCCCGGGGACTTTCTCTGCAGCCACCGAGGCGCAGGCGAGCCCTGCCGCACTCCACTGAGCTGCGGCCGTGCCGCTGCCGCCCCATGCTCCGCACACCTTGGCATCGCACGCTGACAACCGCCAGCAAGCTGCCGACCGTCACCTCCTTTCTCCTGCCCTCTGTCGCTAAAGCCACCGGTTCCCTGGCGCAGGGACTCTCCTGAATGACCTGGAAAGCACCTGGCTCGCGGCGAGCGTTACCGCAGCTCCACGCGAGTCAGCAGCCTTCGCTCTGCTCCGCGACTGCCATCGGAGGTGCTACCGCCGTCAGCAGTTCAGCCGGAGGCCCAGGAGGCAGCAGCCAGGGCAGCTCTTGGCGGAGCCCCCGAGCCCCTCTGATGGGGCGGTGTTCGCTCGCACGAACGCTGTGCGGCTCTCCCACCCGCGGTGCCAGAAAAGATGGGGCTATTCCGGCAGACTGCAAGAACAGCCCGGGCCTCGGCCCCGGCGGCGGGTCAGCGTTGCACAGGGCGGCCCCAGTGGCACGAGTGCCTGGCGCTCCGGAGCTGCACGGGAGGGCCGGCACCGAGCCGGCCCCAGCCCTGCCTTGCGCGAGCCCAGAGCTGGGCTGGATCTGTGCACAGTCCTGGCGGCTCCAGTTCCCTGCTGGACAGGTGGCTCTCGCCGCGGGATGGTCGCGATTAGCCCAGCAGGCAAACGCGTTGGATAAAAGAGCCCTCAAGGGCTGCAGCGCTCTCGCTGCGCTCCAGGAAGGTGCCACCATTGCTGTCTCGGACAAGGGTGGATTTTCCCTTGGACTTCTGGTCTCTACCCAACAACACAGAGTCACTTGTTCGGGTTTCCCGAGAGGAGCGTGCTGCCGAGTCCGTACCTGCCCCAAGGGCTCCCCTCTCCCGTGAACGCGCCCCAGCGCAGGCACGATTCGCGCTGTCCATCCTGCCTGGAGACGGACACGCCGCGCCGGTGTGCGGGCACAGCTGTCTCCCCCCAGGTGCTGGAGAGGCCGAAGCACACGCAAGGCTTCCGTCACATCTAGGATATGCTGTGCAAGTACGAAGTACCGCAAACGTTATTTTAACACTTTCAGAGTTTCCTCACAGAGGCAGAAACCATTTACAAAACAATCCTTTTCCTTCAGCATTGCATCCTTCTGCAGCCACTACCAACACTTATTGAATCTGAAACAAAACAACGGTGTTTCAAAGGAAACAGTGGAGGAGGAGGAGGCAGAAACAACCGAAAGTCCCCCTGCACAGCTAAAACACGAAGTTCTCTTTTCTCCAGTACTGGATCCACAGCACCGCTGGGCCCCACTCCCGGAGGAAGCGGCACCGGGAGCGGGCATCAGCCCCGAAGCGCGCTGCGCCGCGACCGACGCAGCTCGGCCGGAGGGTCGCCTGGCGCCCCGGGTGCGGGACCGCAGCCAGCAGCAGCGGGGCTTGGGGGGGCTCC
>NW_020449675.1:613225-618302 GCF_003343035.1 Apteryx rowi | reverse complement strand
GACCGGGACCGGGATCGGGATCGGGACCATGCTGCACCGACACCGGCACCGGCACCGGCATCGGCATCGGCATCGGCATGCACCGGGGGGACCCTGCACCGGGCCCTTGCACCGGGGCAACTCACACCCGCACTGGGCCCGTGTACCGGGGCAACCGGCACCGGCACCAGGCCCTTGCACAGAGACGAATGGGCATGGGCACCAAGCAGTGGGGCCTTGCACGGGGGGGGTGTCCACCATCACCATCACCGGGGGGGACACCACACCAGCACCGGTCACAACCGGGGGTTGGCACTGGGGGGAGCCCACGGCAGCTCCGGGCACCGGGCAGTGCCAGGAGCCCTCAGTGGGCACCTGGCAATGCCATGGGGCACAGTGGGGCGCGCACACCGGGCACCGGCATCCACACCCTGCGGGGGCCCACACGGGGCACAGCACCCACTTCAGGCATCACACCCCCGCAGGGAGCCAGCACCGGGCTGACCAGGTCACTGTTCCATGTCACTGCTGCCGGGTGACACCCACCGACCTTCCTCGTCCTGCCCCACATCCTGCTTTTCCGCACAGCCGTCCAGAAAGGGCAGCGGCGAAGTGGGCAACACTGCCGGTTGCACCAACTAATATTTCCTAATGGATTCTTTGTACTCTGCTGCCTGTAGGTCTCGGCCACCTCCTGCACGGCTGTAGCCTCTCTGGGGCAGCGCCTGTGCTGGGCTCGGGGCCGAGGCCGTGGGACTGTGCTGCACTGCAGCGCGCTGCCGGGGAGTCTCCCGCCTTTGCAGGAAGAGCGGGCTTCCATTGAAAGCCGTGCAGGCCGTGTCAGGGGGGTTGCATGCGAGTAAGAGGATGGAAAGGAAATCACTGCTAGTCAAGTGCAGGATGAGTAATACCATCACCCTAAATCCCACTGGCTTTGCAGACTTCCTTATTTCTGGTAAATCAGCTGCAAGCATGTAAGAGCCATCCTGCTTGCGGATCATAGCCCATTTGGAGCTGTTTGAACAGTTCAGGCAGCATTTGCAGTGGAAACGCTTCTGGCTGCTGCCGTTTCAGAGCTGGCTGCCCTGAGCAGCGTGGGAACGGCAGGAGGGGAAAGGCGACTGCTCGAAGCAGGTGAAAGCCAAGGCTCTGCTAACCGAGGGAGCAGGCAAATTCACAGGGCGCAGCAGCGGGGCTGGATGCCCGGGCAGGAGCCGAGCCAGGTTCCCGCAGCGCTGCCGCCAGCTGGGCGCTTCACTCCGCATGGGGCGTGCAGGTGGCCCGGCCCAGCGCTTGCACCCGGGGCGCCTTGTGCTGCTCCCTGCCACTTGGCACCGCCGCAGCAAACAAATTGCCCTGCTGGTACCCAGGTAGTTTTATTGCAGCATCCGCAGTCAACACTCAATGATCCGTGGGCAGTTTATCTGTTCCCTCGCTGCCGTGGGCGCCAGACCCTATGGCTGCTTTAACGCCTTGCACTGACTGTGGCCACCCAGCCGAATCAGGCCCAGCTGCCTCCCCCATTTGCGCCCAGGTGCCCCCTCTCCTGCTACAGCCACAGCATTGGGCATGCAGGAACGGTCCGAGCAGGGTGGCCGGGGTCCCCAGTGCTGCCACAGCATCGTGCACACATGGGCATGAGAGGAAGAGGGAAAGGGAACAAGCTGGCAGCACTCCTGGCTCATCGCCCTCTCCCGAGCCTCTGCGTCCTCCGCCAGCCATAATGGGGCCCGAGGCGCTCCCTGCCCCGCTCCCCGGCACCCCACCGCCAAGGCAGGCAGCAGAGGCCTCGGGCCGTGAGGCAAAGCCAGCCCGCAGGAGCTCTGCACAGCAGCCTGCCCGCACCGTCGCGTCCCGGACGGCCTGGGGCGACAGAGCATCTTGGAGCGAGGGGGCACCCTGGGGCACCCAGGTGACAGAGCACCCCAGCGCGACAGGACACCCCGGGGTGACAGGACACTCCAGGGCAATGGAGCATCTTGGAGCAATGGGGCACTCCAGGGCGATGGAGCATCTTGGAGCAATGGGACATCCCGGGGCGATGGAGCATCCTGGAGTGACAGGGCATCCCAGGGTGATGGGGCACCCTGGAGCAATGGAGCACCCCAGGGTGATGGAGCACCCTGAGTGATGGAGCACCCCAGGGCAATGGAGCACCCCGGGGCATCCCGGAGCGATGGAGCACCCCGGGGTGCCGGGCAGGCCGCGGCGAGGCAGCGGGGCAGCACCAGCCAGGCGCCGGGCAGCAGGAAGCAATACGCAGCGTGCTCCTTTCTGCTCGAGAGCGCTCGCTGGCCGCGTGGGATCTCCTGGGCTTTCACTTTCGTTACCAGCTAATCTCCGGCGGCCTGAGAAAACGCTGGAGGGAAATTCAGCGGGGCGCGCGGAGCTGCCTGGGGAGCGTGGGTGAGCCTTGCACGGGGCTCGCCGCCGCCCCGGGTGCTCCCGCGCACAACCAGCAGCACCTGGGCTGGATCCTCGCTGTGGCTGTTTAATAGGCTGCAATTGCAAATCGCCCTGCGGTTATGTAACAGCAGAGTCCCAAGGTCTCGCCGCCGGATTGTTTCGCCCATCGATTTTGCGTTAAAGTCTTCCTTTTCCCTTCTGAAGCAGGCGGCAGCGGGAGCCGGGGGCAGAGGCGAGCCCAGCGCACAGCACTGCTGCAAGACCCCAAGGCGCCGGCCGGTGCCCGGCAGCAGCGTGGCCGGACGCCCGGAGACCCCTCGCGCTGCAACAGGGCCCCCGCGCCGCTGCGGTGTGGGCGAATAGCGACACCAGCCCTTCCAGCTCGCCAAAACCTTTCACCACCCGCATGCGCACGTCGGCTCGGGAGGCGTCTTGCACGTGCAGCGCTGACACATCGCTGCCGAGCCGCTGCCAGCGGAGCCCTGGCCGCCGCTCCCAGCCCTCCCGTCACTCCCCAGCCTTCAGAGAGAGGCGAGCCGGGACGGGCACCCGGTGTGCGGCCAGGATCTCCCGCGTCCTCTTTTCCCACTAAGACGAGGAAAAAGGACGTGGAAATCAGCACGAGCATTACAGTCCCTGCCCTCTCTGCGTTTCCTGGGAAAGCTGCCGCTCCAGCGAGTTGCATCACACCAGCAAACCGCTTTCACAATCCGCAGCCCACATAACCCACCAGCCGGGTCATCCAGGCACTGGCTGCTCCGGCCGAGGACGTCAAGGTCACAGGCAACGTCTGCGAGCGGCAAACATTTGCGAGTGGCCGGCGCCGCGCGCCTGGGTGCTGCGGGAGGGAGCAGCGGACACGGCTCCCACGGCGCGAGACACGCGTGCCTGAGCGCACGTGGAGAAGCTGGGACACGTTGCACAAAACGTTTCCCCCTCTCTCTCCCCTTCCCTCTGACTTCTTCCTCCTTTGTTCATAGGAAAAAAAAAGTGGGAAGAAAATAATCCCGGCAGGGAAAGTGGAAGGTCCCTCCATCCTGAAAGGGCAAATGGAAACAATTAAAAATCACAACAAATGCAAGTTGTAATTTCATTTCACGCAAAGCCCAAGGAAAACTCCGAGCTGACCAGTGAAAACGTTATAAAAGAGCATTTCTTCCTCTTCGGAGGGAAGAGGGCACCGGGGACCCAGCGCGTTGCAGCAGGGGCTGATGGAGGGGCCACCCCGGATGGCGCAGGCAGCAGCGAGCGCCCGGACAGAGGCTCCCGGCAGCACGTGTGGATTTTCCCGGTCCACCAAACACTGCAAAGCAGCCGGGCCAGCTCGTGGCCTGGCGCAGCCCCGGCAGCGGCGGGTCTCCTGCCTTGGGCCTGGGGAAGTCTTGGCAAGCATCGAGGTAAACAGCGCCGAGGCCGAGCCGCGTCCGAGCGCTTTGTCGTCTCGGATGAGCTCAACAGGATGCCGAGTGACACTGGCGCTGCAGGGAGAGCGGCAGCGCGGGGTCTCGTAATTGCTTTCCTAGAAAACCGCCTCTCCGGGCTTCGGAGCTTGGAGCACGAGCGCGAGGAGCGCGGGCGCCGCGGCCTTCCTCCCTAAGTGGCATCTCGAGAGTCTTAATTACTTCTCCGGCGTGGAAGCATTTATTTAGCCAGCTGCTGGAGCGGTCCCCAGGGGGAAAGGACGTTGCCCGCTGCTGCCCCAGCGCAGCTCGCGAGCAAGGTCCCGCGCATCCCTCGGCAGCTCGCGGGACGCGTCCAGCCCCGGCTCGGTGCAATGCCAGAGCGCGAAACGCCGCGCGAACCCATCTCCGCGGACGGGCCAGAGCCTTTGCTCAAAGCCCTTGGAGCTTCTCCGGCGCCGGGAAGCGCTGCCAAGGCCGCCAGCCCGGGCCCATCTCCTGGGTTTGGGTCCCACGTGGCCACGGATGCGCGCTGAGGCCGGAACGAGCTGCTGTGACGATCCAGCCCAGCTAATGAAAAACAGACGAATCCACAAATTACTCGCAGCTCCGTGTTTGCTCGCTGAGGTCCTCGGATTCGAACACTGGGCAAGCTGCGCGGGGCGCTGCCGGGTGGGCTCGCTCCCGCCTGGCCGGGGCGCATCCGCTGCCGGAGAGAGCCCGGAGCGCCAGTCTGCTGGGGGCACGGACAGGGACCGTCGCCCTGCCCCGGCTGGGGGCTGCAGGCATCTCCCAGCGTGCACCGTTTCCCACGGCTCTGACCGTTCCCACATCGCTTCCCAGACCCCCTCCGTGACCCGTCCCAGCGGTCAGCCTGGCCCCGCAGCGGGGCGAAGCCCCGGGTGCACCCGCTCTCAGGGCTGCCAATGCTCACGTGCTTGGGAAGGAGCCACGTCCTGCAGCAGCAACTGAGTCAGCGCGGGTTCCTCCCAGCCTCTCCATGCCAGGCCCTCATGTCAGCAATACATCCCTTTCCAAATGCTGGGAACACCATGGGCAGAGGAGGGAAATGTGCTGCAAACTGGGCAGACTGGAGGAGGACAGGGCTCGTGCACCCCTCGGATGCAGGCAGGCACACTGGGACGAGGCCGTGATGGCTGCGTGATGCTGCAGCACGGTCATGAGTTGGAATCGAGGTGGATCTGCACCATCTTCTCCAGCACGGCTTGCCACGAGCTGGATCTGCACCGTCTTCTCCAGTACGGCTTGCCACGAGCTGGATCTGCACCATC